>NW_019154117.1:18767059-18799758 GCF_002288905.1 Enhydra lutris kenyoni | reverse complement strand
AAAAAAAAAAAAAAAAAAAAAAAATATATATATATATATTAGATAAACTAGTTTAAAAATGTTAAAAAAGAAAAGGGTAAAAGTTAAAAAAATTTAGCAGAAGAAGCGAAAAAAAATTGAAAAAGAAAAAAAATTTAAATTAACTGCAAGGCTAAAGAATCATGGGGAGAAAGCCATGAGTTCCGTGCTTTGCTTTCTCCTCCTCTGGAATTCCGCTGCTCTCCTTGGTATTGAAACTGCACTCCTTGGTAGGTGAACTTGGTCCTGGCTGGGTTTCTTGTTGCTCTTCTGGGGGAGGGGCCTGTTGTAGTGATTCTCAAGTGTCTTTGCCCCAGGCGGAGTTGCACCGCCCTTACCCGGGGCCGGTCTGAGTAATCCGCTCTGGTTTGCTTTCGGGAGCTTTTGTTTCCTGAGCGCTTTCCGTAGAGTTCCGGAGGGCGGGAATGAACATGGCGGCCTCCCGGTCTCCGGCCTGGAGGAGCCGAGAGCCCGGGGCCCCACTCCTCAGTGCGCCCTCAGAGAACAGCGCCGATTTACTCCCGTCACCCTGGCCTCCGGCCACGCTCCGAGCTGACCGAGCCTGTGACCGGTTCAAGGTATCCCCGAGCTTAGAGCTCACTCCTCGGCTCTGTCTCTGGAGCCGGCTTCCCCATTCTAATACCTGTAAGCTCTGCGACACTCAGACACCCCCGATCCTTCTGTGATCCTGCGGGACCTGAGGCCACGCTGACCCCGCGTGGGCTTCACCCCGGTTAAGCCTCTGGAGCAATGTCCCTCAGCGGAACAGACTTTTAAAAGTCCCGATTTTGTGCTCCGTTGCTCCGCCGCTTGCCGGGAGCCGGCCCCTCCCCCCGCGGTCTATCTTCCCGTCGCTTTGGATTCACTTCTCCGCCAGTCCTACCTTTCAGAAAGTGGTTAATTTTCTGTTTCTAGAGTTGCTGTTCTTCTTCTCTTCGATCTCCCGTTGGATTTGTAGGTGTTTGCAATCTTTAGATAAGCTATCTAGCTGATCTCCCGCTACCTGAAGTAGTCTCAGCCTGCTACTTCTCCACCATCTTGACCCAAAACCCTAGATCATAAATGTTTTAAACATGTAATTTCATTTTTGCTTATCCTGATTTTAAGCATTCTGTACTAAAAATGTGGAATAAAAAAGTGTTTTGAACATTTTCTTTCTCCTTCATAAATTATAAAATTGTGTGTGTGTTACCACCTCGTCAGTATAATTTATCAAAATGTTAATGTATGTTTGTTTCCCCCATGTTTTCCTTTCTTCTGTTTTAAGCAGATAGCCAGGCACTTAGTATTTCCTTGATGTGGGGATTTTTTTTGATACAAAGGAGAAGTTACTTGAAGACAAAAGTCCATCCTATCTTTTGCAAAACATAAAATTAGATTCAAGATTGCTTATCTTCTGGATAAACCTCTGGGGACACTGGGGAGAAATAAGAACATCATTGGGGAATACTAGAAAAATGAGTTTTATTCTCTCAGTTTGCCAAAAAAGACAAAAATCTAGAGGTCCCATGACAGCAGAGTCGCTCTATGGTAGTAGCTTCTGGGAAGTGGCCAAGGAAAAGGCTTCATTATCCACTAGGGAAGAAGGATTTTAGACATAAGCTCTTCGCTTATGTCTTACGAAGGCATAAAGATCTATGTCTTCAGCCTGATAGGGGAGCAGTGTGCCCTAAAACCACAGGACATCATGCCATCAGGCCCGTGAGCACAGTGGCATCTCAATGTGGGCCAGTGTGGTCCTGTAACTGATGACCTAAGAGTTGGCTGATGTTCCAGCACTAAGTAAGATGTTAAAATATTAACTAAATCTCTGTGGAGAAGTGTTAATGCCAGAGATGTCGGAGATTGAACTTTATGTTGGCCAAATGAGAGCTCAGAGCCACATTTTAGTTGATTTAAATAAAGTTCTTGCTTATTTTTCTGATTTGGGGAATGAAAAGGAATTCTTTTCACTGAAAATAAAAGTTTTTAACATAGCTATAGTGCCGTAGAGGTAGGATTAAAACTGAGAGATGATTTGTTTTAACCCACCTGCTTTAAGAATATAGATTCTGACTCAGGAGAAGGTAAGGTAAGGTGCATGTCTTACCCATGCACACACAGGTTCTTAGTGGCACAGCCAGGGCTGGAGTTCAGGCAGCCTGATTCCTATTCCACAGCTCTTTGCATTATATCCATAATGCCTCCTCTTTTGCAAAGGTAAGTTAGAAGAGTAAATGTATTTTGCAAAAGGATTACTCATTACTCAAAATGCTCAGAGGAGATCTATAATCGCCCTGTGCTTTTGATGACAGAAGCCATTTCTCCTTGCATTATATAACTAATGTGGATTTGGAGACATCGGAAGATCTCATCACACAGATGTCATATGAGGGAAAGGGTATAACTGAAACCTTTTCCTTCTGTCGCCAGTTCATGTTCCTCACCCAGCATCAAATGACCTCTTAGGAGATGTGGTGTGCTCATAGGCAGACACCACAGGAGCCAGACACCTTCACCTTCTATTCTGGGAGGTGACACACAGAATCCCTCAGTGGCCTTGGTCAATCCCTTCATTTTCCTGCCGTGTGCATCTTGAGCTCCGAAGTTATGTTGGCTGCATTAACGGTGGTAGAGTGAAAAGAGGCATCAAAAGCGTTCAGAAAGGATGACACACAATCTCCCTTTCATCCTTTAGATAAATACATTCTTCAGTGTTTAGATTAGAAATATTAGAAAGGGGTATTTGTCCCATTTTCTGGTTGGGGATAATCAATTTATATGCACACTACAGGGGATGAAGACTCTGGTATTGAAAGGTTTTGTACACCGCAACAACCATTCAGGTGTATTTCACTTTCTGTCAGACCACGTGTCTGAGGCATACATCGATTCTGTGGAATGTGTTCTTGGAAAGCAGTGCAAACTTATTTCTGCTGTTCTCAAGAACAGAGATAAGAGGAAGAGTCTCAAGTTACTATAATTTTCTTCAGTGTAAAGAAAAGATGTTTAATATTTAGATCAACATTTATGTTTCTCAAAACCCTAGTCCCCTAAGCCTTACTTGGAAAATACTGCATAACGTAGCAATTTTTTAGAAAAATCACAATTATTCATGAAAATACAAAATGTTGTGTATAATAAAGAAATGTGTATTAATTGTGGAACCCAGAACTTTGCAAACTTCTTTGACCACAGAACACACTTTCCCTAGAGTATGAATTAACCATATCTATGAACTCTGAAAACACAATTCTGGATTACAAAGTACTTTCTCCAAAAAAAAAAAAAAAGGCATTTTTGTCACCAGAATTTCTAGCATGATTATAAGACCAACTGCCAGGAAGTTTCTGGGGATTTCTGCAGTAGATGGGATAATGGACTAAGAGACTTCAAAGAGCCCTTTCAATTCCCAAGATTCAATGATTCTATTCCACTCTAAATCAGTAACGTTATTTATTATCTTTTGTGGCTACTGTTAGATACAAAAAGTAGCATCTTTTGTGTCTACTATTAGATACAAATGCCACAATATGTCACAGAAAAGCCCCTTAGATTCCTCATCTCATTATATATCTGTGTAATAAGCCTGCAAGGAAGGTATTCTAACCCCCAATTTATAGATGAAAAAGAAACTGAGTGTCAAAGAGCTTAAACGAATTGCCCAAGTGGCACAGCAAGGACTGGAACCAAGGTCCAAGTGTTTTCTGTGGTGCGGTACCACTTTCCTATATCACACTGGTCTCATAGGAGACTGTGTGGGGTTGGATCTGGAATATGGGTGACTCAAAGGTATGAAATGTTATTCTGGGTATTAGCCTCTGTAGTCATTAGTAATATTATATAAATAATGCACTGCTTCCTTGAGCTCCTAGCATCAACTCCCTTTTACCTCCACTTCCTTCTTTCCTGCTCCCCTGCAGTGCTGCTCCTCTGGGCAAAAGGTAGGCCTATCCTTCCTGGGCCCCTTGGGGCTGGATGCAGCCATTGGCCCAGTGCTTGCCATGTGGTTGTGCACAAAAAGTGGTACACGCTGCCCCCTGATTGGAGCATCTAATTGCAAGGGTGTGTGTGCACACCAGAGAGTTTTCTCATGCTCCTCCTGACAACCAGTGATGTCTGAGAGAGCCGCAAGTGCTGCAGCCTGGACCCAAGAAAGACTAGAAGCAGCAGAGCCCCCTGCTGACCCATATTGGGCATGCAACAGGAATCTGCTTTTAGGTTTGGGTTTTGGGTCTGCATACCCTAGGCCAATTTTTCTCAAAATTTACATGCACAGAAATCAGGTGGAACGCCTTCCCCAGAGATAATCATTCAGTAGATAGTGCATCTTTAGATCAAATTTCTAGCAGACCTTTGGAAATATGGATTTTTAAGAAATTTCTAGATTGTGTTGATGGCTCCCAGACCACACTGTGAGTAGCACTGACCCTGCCACTCCTGACTGAGGGATGTAGCTGTCTCTGCTTTCCACTCAGGTGGTACCTCAGCACCACTTTCATTTGCTCCATCTGACTTAACACAACTACGCCTATTTATTTGTTTGCATACTCATCATCTAGCTCCTCCATTATGGCATAAACTCCAGGTGGATTGAGACTTTTTTATTACAGCATCTCCAAGATGCTGAACGAGACTTAGAACCGCAAAACTGAAAAAGGAATGAACAAGTTGTCAAGAAGTGTGTTCTTGCTATTGTGTGTTCTGCTGTTGGTCTTAATATCTGTCCAGGCCCTCATCTCCTAAATGTCTTCTCTGAATAACGAGACACTGACAGGAACAAACACATA
This sequence comes from Enhydra lutris kenyoni, assembly GCF_002288905.1. Classification (NCBI taxonomy): domain Eukaryota; kingdom Metazoa; phylum Chordata; class Mammalia; order Carnivora; family Mustelidae; genus Enhydra; species Enhydra lutris. The sequence goes on along the minus strand of NW_019154117.1, from coordinate 18,794,971 downwards.
AACAGATCTAGCTAAAGGAGGCCTCACCTCCATCCAGCAACCCCCTTTATGGGTGCAGAGCCAGCTGATGTGGCCAACAGTCAAGGGTGCTGAAACCCTAAGTGTAAAATGTCTTTCTCTCTGCCCTGACTCCAGAGGGCAAGTGGAGTCATGGAAGCCAGGTCTGCAGGACAAAGTTGGATTTTTCTTTTCCTATTTTCCTTCCTCGCATCTCCATGAGAGACAAGCCTTTGAGGACACAACGCCTAGACTCAGCATGAAAGCGTTTCTCAGTGAACCATGTCCCTGGCAGCCCAATCCGTATTTAAATTACATGAAAAATTCATGAGTTTCATAGAAACAACTTCAACCCATTATCATCACATACTCCTTTGTCTGGGAAAGAGATTCCTACTGGGCACTGAGGAAGATGGCAGAGAAGAGGCCAGTGTTAAGAAAAATAGCCAGCACATGGCCAGGCCATCAGTCACTACCACTTATGGTCTACCTCCTTCGCAAATGGGACTTCTAGTGATGTCTGGGGGCGGGGGAGAGAAACCACACAAAAGAGCCAACAGCATGCACCTGCAGGTCTCTCCATCATTTCTTAACTGGGGGAAAAAAATAATTTCCATGTCTACTACATATAAAAACAATTCAGAAAAATTGGAATTTAGATTTAGAGATACTTAAAATGAGACTCAGAGTTACATAGAATAATATGTTTGAGTTGGCTTTAGATTCCCCTTTACCACCTGTCTCCCCGTCAAAGAAAAAGCGGTAGGGAGCAACAGTGATAGAAGGAACAGGATGAGCCATGAGTTAATAATTGTTGCGGTGAAGTGGATACGTGAGGGTTAATTATAAAATTCTCTCTACGCTTGTGTATGCTTGAGCATTTTCAGAACAAATTTTTTTAAAAAATGAGATTTTTTTCATCCTGTGGATCATAAAGAAAAAAAAAAATCCCAGTGCAACTTGCTAGGTAGGAAAACAAGCAGATACTACATGGCAAAGGCAGTCTCCTGTGGTTCCTGGGATGGGGGCACATGGGTATACTTTAACATCGTTTACACTGTCTATGATAACACAGTGTACTGGAGCAAAGTATATTCTCAACAATTGTCAGTGTGGGAAGAAAGGCATTTGTAAAGATTTATTGTCACTGTTTTTTTTTAAAGCTTGATGTTTTGGAGTTACTCTTCGAGTAAAATAAAAGGTGTTTCTTGTGCTGGAGGTATTTTACATGCTTCTCTTGTTAAGCAAGACTCTCTTTTTTTCTCTTCTGCAATGAGTTTGGTGGGGAGAGTCTGCACTTAAACCTTGGAGAGATGCATGGAAAGTGAGTTGTCCCTTAATTCTCACTTAATTAATATTGTAAGCATTATTTCAAAAATTTATTATCACCACAACTTACACGAGAACTAACTTAAACCCACATGGTGATTTTACATTTTTAATCCAAAAAAAAAAGGCAGTTCTGAGAAAAAAACCATAAAAAGATATTGCAAACCTTCATGATACTGAATGCTTGCTCAATTCATGCCCCCAAATTGTCCAGCCTATGCCTCTGGTGGAGGGAGAGGGTTGCTAGTAAAGAAAGCCAGAATGGGAAAGAAAGATGCAGCTCTTAGGAGCCAGAGAGACCCAGGTTGGAATTCTAGCTCTATCTCTTCCTAGCTGTGTCACCTTGAATGGCTTACTTTACCTCCCTAAATCTCATCTGTAAAACAGGGAATGATATTACCTCTTCATATCATTGAATCACAGTAAAGTATTGATCAGAGCAGAATCTATGGTTTGGGAGGAAAGGAGATTATTCATGAGAAACGTCACAGGGCAGCATGTCCTTGGGAGTAGGGAAGGTAAAGGGGAGGGGGCAGGGAAGAAGACAAAATAAGGACAGAAAACAGGAAAGCATAGGGATAGTGGGCATTCTTTTATACCGAGAGGGAGAGTAACCAAGAGCAAAGACAGATGAGACCCAGTCAAGTTCACGTTCTGGGTTTAATCTGTACTGAGCATACTCCAATACCCAGGTGCCCTGGCAAGATGCCTCTGATGTCTGATAATTGCATTATAATGAGGCACCACATGAAGTAAAATAAGCCATAATTAGGGGTGGCACCAGAGTCTACTTAACTCCACCTGGGAAAGAACCTAGAAAGAAGTCTGTGAATTTTATAAAAGGGAAGAAAATGAGGTATCTATAAAGAAGTTAACCTGAGTCTATGCATCCAAGAGAGAGCTTTATCTGTCCTTTACTTATAACTACTTTGACTAACAGTGTTTAGTCAGCACTGGGTAATAAATTTATGTTCTAGGGTCAAGCTAATCCCATTGCTTAGAAGGAAATGCCAACAATAAGCAACCCAGAGCTTAGGAAAGAGGATTCACTTTCTCCTGGGGCTCTGTGAAAGAGTCAGAACAATGCAGAGGGCTGGGTGAAGACAGGGATAAAACAGGGAGCTCACAGTTGCAGGATTGTGGTGAAAAATAAATTAACAGGATAATGTATGTGAGGTATCTGGAATGTACTACGCCTTCAGTAAATAACTCCTACAACTATCTCCATCATAGTCATCGTTGTTAGGGTTGTGACAAGTACTACTACTATCCCCTCAAACCGGGTTGGCTTAGTCCTGCTTAGAGACTCAACTCTTGCCTTTGACCTTAATGCCAGTCTCAGCAACCCCTCACAGGTTGCAAAATTAATCCACACATGCCCAAAGCATTCAGGAACAATGGAGAATTACCCAAGACATGGCAAATGAAAGGCTTTACATCCCATTGCTGAAAATGAAGTCTAGATAATTCCTTTCGGACGCATCAGAAATCAGTCAGGACTTTCCTGGCCATTCAGCTATCTCTTCCTTGACCTTTCACCTAGCCTGGCCAAGCCTCACCAATTCTCTTCCCATTCCCCAGACCCCTCTGGTATTCCCCAACCCTTCCATTCTCTTAGACACCTCAGCTGCTTCCTCCCTCTGTGACACAGGGCAAGTTCTCATCTGCTTAACCTTCTGACCTCTAATTTATATATCTCATCCAGCAGCAAAGAAAGGGTCTTCAGCTATAAGAGACTCTCTCCAAAGAAATTTTTTAAAAAGTGCATTTAGTGGCATCACAACCATGATCATCAAAGTATCTAGTTCTAATCTCACTTCACTAATCTTCCAATCTCACAGTGATTCTTTGTCTCTTTTTCCTTTCCTCAAAACTACTTACTAGCAAAATTTTCTCCCCAACCCAACTGCAAGCATGGCTCAAGGCCTATTAGGGCATTTTCTTGCTGTCTGGGTCAGTCTTCAACTGTCAGTCCTGTTGATCAACTTCCCCTCCATCAATGCCCAGGATGTCAGTTAATCCATCTGGAAGTTCTGACTGTGCTTAGGTGCTATGAGAAAAGACAAGGCAAGAAAATTTGGTGAAGGAATTAAGGTTCTGCCAAACTTAAAACCAGACCCCAAGCAAATGCCAATCACATTTTTGGTTTCTCAATGATGACACGCCCTGAGGTGGGCTATGACTAAACTGTGGTACGTCAACAGCTCACACATGCCAGTGCACATGTGCACTTGCAAGTGCAAAACAAAAAGGCAGTCTTGAGGGCCAAAGCTGTCCTCATGGTTTAAGAGCTTCAGAAGGGCTGGCTCATCTGAATATTTAAGTAAGTACCGGCCTAAAATACAGTATCTTCCAATCTATGCTAACTCAGCGTTTACTAATTGAGATTCACCAGACACAATATTCTTTCTCATGGAGTTCATATCTTCTTCCCTTTTCCACAAAAGAAGATTTAATTCTAAACACAAGAAGAAGAAAAGAAAAAATGAGAGCAGACATAACCCAGTCAAAAAACTTGGATTTATGGAGTTCAACCTCGAAAAAAAATTTTTTTTTTAAACATCAAGCATGTGAATTAAAGCTCCCACCAGGCAGCTATAATTTCTACAGCAAGCACTTGGCAGGTAATCCGAGCACACTGTGATACGGGTAGCAAGGGGATCGTCTTCGCAGAAAACCAGACCCTCTTCCTGACAGGCCAGGGGGTGAGTAAAAAGCACACTCGCTTTGCAGCTATAATAGGGTGTTTCCTACTTAATGGACCTTTGAGAATAAAAAGAACAAGAAAATACCCAAGAAGGAAAGGCGGTTCTCAACCAGAGTGTAAGCAGGATCCCATTAAAAGCAAAAGGCAATGAAGCAAAGGAGGGTGACCTGAAACCGTGATTCCCATCATGGTTGCAAAACTGCAGGCAAACCAATAAAAGAGAATGAAAATACAATTCATTCATTATATATCAGTTGTATTATCAATCCAACAGAAGGCTCTTGATATTCTTCAAGCTAATTATTTCATTCAATTAGATATTTTTCAAACAATTCGTTATTGTTAGAGATAGACTAAATCTATTAACTCCAGAATAATATTTTTTGATTTCTTGTTTGTTTCCAGGCAATATGGCTTCATACTTCAGTCTTTGAAGACTTACACTATATTTCACAGCTAGTCTGAGTCAAACCACACTGTCCTAAAAAATAAATCTACTGCATACCTGAGTTTAGGGAAAAAGGTAAAGATATACCATATCTCTGCTTCTAATACAGCACAGAATATAGGTCTCCCCCTCTCCTTACTCGTTAACATGTAAAGACAAGCACCCCATACAGGAGTGGTGGAGAATCCCTGAAATTAAAGAGGGGACCAAATGGTACCAGTTGATTTCATGCAGACCAATAACAATTACAAGTAGCATTCCCTGAACCTACTTTTTGACTCTGTGATTAACTGGCTTGACAATGAATTCTTCGTGGAGTGGCATTCATCCTATTTGTAAACATGATCTCCAAGGGAATGAAATTATTCGCTCTTGTTCTGTTTTCTTTTTGTGGGGCTCAATCTCAGGACCCTGAGATCATGACCTGAGCTGAAGGGAGAGGCTTAACCCACTGAGCCACCCAGGCGCCCCTCTTGTTCTGTTCTGATCAGTTGTTCTCTCACTGAGGAGGAGCTCTTTGAACAAGGTCACATTATTCTCTACCTTGGGTTTGCGCTTTTCTACTCCCTTCTGTTTAATGCTTCTCTCCGAGAAGAGCCAGCTGAAATTTCCTAAAAATCAACTGGCCAGAATCACCCAAGTTGATGAGGAAAGAGCTCTATACCCGGCATCAAAGCCCTGGATTCTGGGCTACACTCTGACATTGACTCAATAGCATTACTGCAATATGCAATTTGCATCACGGAAGTGGTGGAGGCTCTCCATCTTTAAAAAAAAAACAGCAACAACCACAACAACAGTGAAGTTATTATCACAAGTCAGGTGTCATAAACTCGCAGCCCTTGCACTCTTTCTGCTCTGTTGCATTTGGCCAACAAATATGCTAATTTCTTTAATCAGGAGATTTCAGGTAACAATGCAGATTTATAGATTCTCATCGAAAATGTGCCCATCAGTAAAAACGCAGATTTATGGATTATCTTGAAAATTTGTCAGATCTTATGAAATAAACCTACATTTATGCTTGTCGAGAATTGTTGCTTGTCAAGAGAGCATAGGCTCTCCAATTTGCCACGTCCTCATCACTCACAGTGATTCATATACACTTATCCCAAGTCACTTCCCTCTGGTAGGTTACCTGACTGGAAGGTGAATTAAGGCATTTGCGTTTGCTGCAAAGAGTCAAGAAGAGGCAAAGGTAGGCAAGACGGGATTCAAGGTAACAAAGAGCACGGAGAAGCCATAGACACACATTACAGACAGAGGCTTGAACGTGTAGGCACATTTACAAACGGATCACAGCCTCCCATTAGTTAGGCAGTCTCCCCCTTCACTGCTGGATATACAATAGATAAATAAATAGCAAGAACACATGTGATATATATTTAGATTGCACATTAGACTTTAAAATCTGAGCCTAACTGAATGCATTAGTCCGTGTTTTCTGTTTATGTCTCCACAATGCCATGGAAACACAGTGCGGCATGCTAATGGGTCTCTCCTGGCAATAAATAAACAAAGTCTTTGTCTATTCATGTTTCAATTTCTTTTTTTTATGTAATTTACAATTTCAAAAAAGAAAACAGATCGGTGGCATGTTTTTTTTTTTCCTCCCTGCCCCTTCCCCGTTTCCTCTCTTGCAAAGTATGTCTGCAAGAAATGCAAAATGCACCTTCTAGTGGTTACTGAAATCCAAACCAGCACCATCAGCACTCAGAGGGCAGGATTCTCCCAGCCAGACTCCTCTTTCGCCTTTTACGAAATGCCATGATAATTAAACTCTGTAATGAGGTTCTTCAAGCATTTCAGCCTAACCCAAAGAGCACTTAATATAGTTGTTTAAGGTTGAAAGCTGATATAAAACAGACATAAAATCTGGTGGGTTTCGCTCCCCTCCTTCAGTCTAAAAGGCAATAGCCAGTCCATTTTTACAGAGATAGCAACAACAGTCACAGCTCTTAAATGGCTCTGTGATACCGGCGACAATGCTCTCGCCTCCCCGGCTCCACACGGCACATGGGAGCAGACAAGCTGCTCACCACACCGTTGCGGTGATGTGCAGGTGAAACCCAAAGCTCAAAGTGCTGGGGGTCCGATGTCTCACAGGGCAGCTCTCTCCAGCCTGGCACCTGCCATCCGCCGCTGCACAGTAACTCAAAGCTTCAGAAGGCTGATTATTATCTCAGTGGAGCAGTGGGCAGATTCACCAGGTTGTGCAAGCCCGAAGAGGGTGCACTGCACCCACTAGTGCAGTGGCCTCAGTCACTGGGGGAAGGAGAGGTGGGCAAGTCAGGGACCCCTCTGGTGAGCCGGCACAGTGAGCTCCTGCAGGGACCTCTGGTAACTGACCTGGCAGCCTCCCATCAGAGGCCCTGGCAATCCAGCCACTTTCCAACCACAGACTGTGTGCGATCAACCTCGGGGCCAGAAGCTAGCAGACAACTATTTTTATCAGTCATGAAATGCGGTGCGTGGACCAGATTTCAAAGCATTCAGACAAGAGATCTCTCCTAGCATCGCCCAAGGAGAGGTATTTTTTCCATTGGTAATTGTCAAGTGCTGGACCTTTAGTCAGAAAACAAAGTGTCTACTGAAATGCTTTCCTTAGATAATAATCCCATGTTATGTCCCTTATTTTCCTAAAGTGGTATATAATAATCTATGCATCTCAGCTACATTTCCACTGTTTTTGTAAAATAATATTATTAAAATAGAACACCATTACTCTGCGCTTCTGAGATAGTTGCTATTATTATCCCCCGTCACCAATTAAGAAAAGTTTAAGGAGATAAATAGCATGTTCAAGGTCAGAACATTAACAAGTAGACGAGCTCGTTACCACCTTGGATGAAAACCAGGTCATCTGACGGCAAAGCCCGTATTTCTTCCACCCACATCTTGTGAGCATTTACTCTGAGCCCCAAGTGGTGCTGAAATGTTTTCTTCAAAGGGTCTCAACTTTTGAATTTCTGTGACCCATTTCATCCCGAAAGGAAAACACCATTAAGATGCATTTTTTTTTTCCTTTCAGTCATGGGTGCCAGGAAGAGCCAGAGCAGTGCCCAGTTTTATTTATCGGTACTTCTTCCTTTGGGGACAATTTTTTGTCATTTTCCTGCATTTATTGTTTATAACAACTTCTATGCTCTGCTCCTGTCGGGTGACTGCTCCTCTCTGAAGCCCTGTTGTTGCTCTACATCATGTTTATCTTAGCAGCTACTCCAAATCCTCCACAAATAAGGCAAGGTATAAATACAGGTGTTTCTGCTTTATTGTCACAAATGGGTCCTGGAGAAAGCTCACATTCAACATCTCATGCACTGGAGATAATAAGGTTTATGGGGAAAATGGGAGTAGGGCAGGTGCCTCAAAGGTGATGACCCATGATAACAAGTGCCCTATCCCAAACAATAGCGATATTAACACAATTCCAGCCCAGTTAAGGGTCCTCAGGAACCCTGGGGATGCACTTAGAAACTCATTCTTCCTTTGTATCCTAGCCTTCTGTTCTCTCCTTCGAGATGCCAGCCCTAGGTAAGTAACACTGTATTCTGAGACCAATTTCACCAAAATATGATTCAAGGGTAACCACCTTCATCAAGCCTTTTTATTTTTTTATTTTATTATTTTTTAAAGATTTTATTTATTTATTTGGCAGAGAGAGATCACAAGGAGATGGAGAGGCAGGCAGAGAGAGAGAGAGGGAAGCAGGATCTCTGCCGAGCAGAGAACCCGATGCGGGACTCGATCCCAGTACCCTGAGATCATGACCTGAGCCGAAGGCAGCAGCTTAACCCACTGAGCCACCCAGGCGCCCCTCATCAAGCCTTTTTAAATTTTTTATTTATTTTTTTGGAGAGGGTTGGGGCAGTGGGAGGGTGGTTACACAGCTGGGACTGTTTTCAGCTTTTTCTTTTCTTTTTTTTTTTTTTTCCCCCAAGATTTTATTTATTTGTCAGAGCGAGACAGAGAGAGCACAAGCAGGGAAAGTGGCAGGGGGAGAAGAAAAAGCAGGCTCCTGACTGAGCAGGGAGCCCAATGCAGGACTCCATCCCAGGACCCTGGGATCATGAACTGAGCCAACGGCAGATGCTTAACCAACTGAACCACCCAGGAGCCCTTGTTTTCAGCTTTATTCATCTGCACTACAGCCTCCCCAGTAGCTTCACTTGGGAAAATGTAGTGTGTTCTAGATGACACAAAACCAGTCACTTTCACACTACAGGAAGGTGTGTCTATTTTTTAGTTTTTTCTGAATTTCTTCACACATTCCTAAAGCCTTCCCTTTATGGTAAAAATGTCAAAATATTAACACGCTGGGAAACATCCCATGTGCAGCACCGAGGCTTTCAAGTCATTCCAATTATCAGGGACATATCCACCTTCAGCGGGACTTGAACCTTCTACGTTTTTGAAGTTCTTTAAGAAAAAGAATGCAAAATACAAATGTAAACTTTGGTTGAAAAGTGACTATTCATTCGGAATGGCAGACAAATAAATTACAATGGACAAACCTTGAAACGCTGATAACTGTCAAGAACTTCAGAAGATCCAGAAAAATTGTATATTTTTATTAAGTAACAGGCCTGCCTCTAAACACTTTGCTATTTTTGCTTGTATCTGCTTTATCTCTTTGTATGGCAATAAAATTATAATATTTTCTGTAGAGAAAATAAAATTCAGTCCCTTCTCCAGCAAAGGTGACCAAAATTTGTTTTTTTGGTGACATTTTACGAAGGATTTTTTCAGCTCCACCATTTATTATTGTAACATCTTATATTGTGCTTAGAATTGTTACCAGTTTGGGAAAAACTATCAAGTGACTTTCATATAGGATTTGCAGGAATGCAAGGCTCTTCAAGATTCCCTGTGCAGTGGCTGATCTTAAAAATTCTTGGACTTTTCAGTAGCTATTAATAAATTAGCTGTCCACTCTTGTGGTTTGAGTTTTTTCCATAATCTTTGTCAATGATAATTTTTGTGTCCAATCAGCAGGAAATATAAATAATTCTCCAATGTGTTCATGGTACTTCCAAGATCCTAGTCATCAATTCTTTTAAAATGTATCTCTAGCTCTCAATGAATTGCTGTTAATGGTATCTTCTGGATATCATCCACCAGCCCCCCAATCTCACGGGTCGCTCCAACTCAGGGACCTCAGCTATTGAATACTTCTGCAAGAAATCTTATAGGAGGGAGGAGGGAGGAAGAGAGAAAGGGAGAGAGAGAAAACTTAATTTATGTAGGCTAAATTACCTTATTCTAGTAAATTTTTCAAAGACACACCCATCAGGTGAATACAATGCTTTTTTAGCTTTAGGGTATATCTGCTTCTCCTGACATAATCTGCATTAAAGAAACCCAAGTTCTAGCAGAATAGGCCACATCAAATAAATGAATTAACAATAAAGAAATACATGGCATATTGCCACAGTCGTGCCCTTTGCTAATACCAAAATTAGACATTCCAAAATACTGTTCCTACCAACTGCTCTACTAGTCTGCTCATTAACAAGAACAATATAAAAGAAATTTTGCTTGATTAGTCAAACAGGCTGACAGGATTAGTTTGGTAATTTTTCTTCTCTTTTTTAAATTGCATTAGCACTTTAACTGACTTGCTAAAACTTGTGTTGGCCCAATAAGCTAAGAACAGGGGAGAAATGTGACTAAAGCCTGAGTAGAGAGCTATGCTAGTAGTAGAGTAAGACACATTTTGAAAAATGCCCTCTCTCTTGACCTTGTCTGGACTGAATTTGCTGCTTTATTTTATTTTTTTTTTTTAAGAATTAATAACTGGTAGACATGTTAAAAAGTATAAGCAATTCAGAAAAGGCCAAAAAGTCAAAAAAGTATTTATATGTAAGCATTGATTATTTTATCAGAGAAAATCACTAATGTAGTATTTTAAGGAAAAGCAATTTATGAGTGGTAAGCTTCACATGGGGATGGTTACTGAAGCTGTTTTTGAGAGGAAGGCCCTCCCCTGAGAGGAGGAGGCCCAGGACAGCCATGAATTCTGGAGGATATCTTGAATCTCTGGACAAGATGAAGATGGGTTCCACTTACTCTAATAGTTAAGAGAGCCACTGAACATTAAAAGCTATTCCTGTTTTGTTTTCTAGAAGTCCCTTATTATTCCATGCAGATTTCCACCTGGAATAAAATAGGCACAACAAAAACAATGAAATCTTGCAACACAGGCTTTTTATAGTTTGTTGAGAATTTGCTATTCAAACTGTGGTCCACAAATAGCAACACTGGCCATGCCTGGGGGCCTGTGAGAAATGCAGAGTGCCAGGTCCCACCTTAGATCTGCTGAATCCTATGCACATCAAAGGTGGCAAAGCACTAGTCTCTTTCTTCTAGCAAGGCCAATGTAACTTCCAAGTCAGTGACATGATAGTTTAATTGGAAGTGTTTTTATCAGGGTTTGAAAATAATACATACTCACTGTAAAAATAACAAAAACGCACAGTACAAAATGCTATCAAATTACTAAGTGAAAAGTGAAAATCATCTAGCAATGATTCACCGGGGATGAATACAGCTAACATCTTGATGTAGATCTTTCCAGCCTCTTTCTATATGTATATTAAAAACAGGGTGACTTACAGAGGTCATTTACAATCTGCTTCTATCTATTAGCAATGAGGACATCCTTACATGTCAATAAATGTATTTCTGGCTCATCTTTTTCAGTGGAATATTCTATTGTACAATGAAACATAATTTATTTGAATAATTTTCTCTTATTGGACAAAGAATAAATATACAGTATTTCTTTAAAATCAATTCCTTAAAGTAGACTTTCAAGGTCGGAGGTAGGCACATTTAAATTTTCATGGCCTTTGCCAGACGTCCTTCTAAACATGTGGGTACCATCAATCTCTATAATCTTTGCCAGTCTGATAGATAATTGGGTCTTATTGTTTTCAAATGCCTTTATATCTTACCTTAAATTTAAATGTTTCCAAAAGGTGCCCCTGTGTGTGTGCCATTGATACTAATTTAAATAAAATAGTGTTTAGTAATTCATGTCCCTTAGGTATTTTCATATTAGTAACCTACTCTGTTCAGGAAACTACTAACCTAAAAGATAAAACCACAGGATGTGGCTTAGTCTAGATTTTTTTTAAATGAAAACTTGATTATTAAGCTCTGATATCATTCAGGGGGCTCTACTTCTCTGTACATACTGTTTGAGTTTTCTCTGTGAGCCCCTCTCCGTGCCCACTTGTGGCTTCCCATCCCTAACCCCTACAAAGCTCCCCCTGCCCCTCCCCTCCCCGCCCCCCAAGAGGTGCCCCCTGAGCTCTCATCCTCACTTTATACTACACACCCTCTTGGGTCACTGCACTATCTACACACTGGTGATGCCTGCATCTCTCTCTAACCCAGACCTGAGCTGTTCTCCTGAACTGTGTATGGTTACCTCTCTTAGCTAGCAACAATCTTCTATCTTTACACTGTGCAAACATTTTTCAAGATTTAGCTCCACTATCATATCTTCTACGAGGCCTGTCTTGAGACTCCGGCAGTGCTGAAGCTCTCTTCTCTGACCCCACTCCACACTGTCTGGGTCTCCGCGGCTGACTCACCCCAGGGCAAGACCGAGTCTGTGTGGCCTTATGTGGTCCCGTGCCTCGTTTGGTCACGGGCCTTACGGGCAATGCTTATTCTCCCAACTGTTTTCTCAAGCACCAACACTGAACCTGGCATAAGGTAAATAACCGGAATCCCTGATGAATGATTCCACAAATGAAACCAGAAGCTACTTACGGGTCCCCTTCACCCTAACTTAGGAAAAACTGAGACCAAACAAATTAAATACAAACAAAAGAAAGAATAAAAACTCTAGGTAAAAACATTTCAGAGGGTTATATTATTTACTAACTTAATGTATTTCCTTAGTGAAAGTGGCTTAATTTCCAATAAAAAAATGCAATAAAATATAAATATTTTATAAATAAAAATAAAAAATATATAATATTTTCAGACAGGAGAAGAAAAAAATTCTCTGCCTACAGTTACCCCATAGCTAATACCGAGTAAAAATCATGCATTTTTCTTTCTTGTTTTTTTCCCCATTCACCAACCATTATTTAAAATTCTGTGCCCATCACTCAAAGAAAGAGAGACAGTTGTTCATTCTGAGTTAGGTTTTTGCTTATCTGACCAGCAGGGTCAGGATAATAAATCACTCAACCCCTAGGGAATAACAGAACGCTTAATGGATTTGTGCAGTTACCAGGGGGAAAAAAATAAAGAAGAAAACTTTCAGGATTCAATTCATTTTCAAATACTGCATAGTACTTAAGAAAAGACTGCAGGAAGATCATATATAGCTGAAGCAGATGGAAGGGAAAAAAATTCAAGAAGTGGCATTTCATTGGAGAAAAAGATATGGTCACTAAGCTTTGCTTCGAAGGGCCCTTCTCAATACAAGGAGAAAAAGCCAAAAGGGGAAAAAAAAATCAAGGTGATGCTCCTGAATCATTTACAGTTCCTTTTCTGAGGGAGTTAAGAACTGTTTCACTGAATATTCACCACGCAGAACAATCTACATTGTAATATTGCTTAAAAGTCAGATATAAATTGTCCATGAAACTTACAGAAACAGCTGATACATCAATGAAAGCTTCTATCCCGAATGAAAGTAAAATAATTTCCTTACCCTACTCTGGCCTTGCTGTGTTGTTTTAAGCAAAATACTTAAAATTCTGTGTCTCACCTAGCCTGTCTGAGGAAACCTGCTTTTGTCTCCTCTTCACCCTTAGAAACATTGAGAATATTGGACTCCAAATCCTCTAATCTTTAAAACCGGTTACACACAAGATACAAATTTATATTAGAGCTAGAAAGCGTATGTGAATTTCCTAGCATTGTGCCTGGCACATCAGATTATTTAACAAGTGTTTACATCCCTTTTCTTCCCCAGATAAAATTCAACATTTTTTTCTGTTCACTGAAGACAAAATAAACTAGAATAAAATGAAGATTTTTTTTTATTTTTCTAAAGACACGGTATCATTCTTCCCCTTATTTTTGCCCTTTTGTAATATATATCTGTGAACAGAGTCCTATGTAACACTCAGTGTTACAAAAGTATCGATATGTGCACACATGTCTAATACAGAGTAGATTCTGAAATGATGTTAAAAATTCTGTCACCTCTGAGCAGCAACTTCTGATGGAAGCCCCAGAAATACCATACTTGGTAAGACTTTGGTCTAGGTAGGCTGCAGTTTTGCCTCAGCTGATCTGACATCCAAGCATATGACAACATTTTTGCTTCTTTTACAAGATTTCCTGGAGTTTGCACTCGCTTCGTGATCTTGGCAGAGATTCTGCTGCTGAAATAACATATAGAGTCCTCACCAAAACGGTGTGCTGCTGAAATGCCAGAAAACTGCTAGCGTGGGCAAAATCAGCGAGTGACAGTCACCACCTCCTACCTGGCCAACCTCACCTTCCCATAGTTCCACAAAGTTTCCATGGAGAGAGAAGGTATTTTTCCCCCTCGAATAAAAACGATTCTAATGATCCCTGATTCTTTCTCACCTTCGATATCTGAGCAAGCTCTATAACTAAACTTGCTCAAAAATGGACTACAAATCCTTGCAGAATAATCCATACAAACTAAAAATCCCAAATATAACTTGCTTCCCTGTGTTCAATGGTAAAATTAAAATGCCCTTCTCCACCGGACTAATTTTAACCAAGTGCTTTTATTCTTTAATAATCCGTGATCAAAAGATCTTCTTATGTGGCCAACATCAACTTCTTATTAGAACAGGAAGCTGAGCCTTTTTTACTCTCTGCTCTTGTCAGTCAGCCTCTGAATACCTGTTCACACTTCATACACTCAGGGCCTAGCAAGGCCACATTCTTTCCAAAGACATCAAATTCATGCTTTCACCAACAGATACTTCGTAATATCTTTCTACACACTTTCCACGTGCCAGGTGCTGTACCTGATGCTAGAAATCCAGCCACGGGAAGGATGGTGCCTGCTTTTCAGCGCATTTCCATTCTGGTGAGCGGAGACAGAAGATAAATGCATAAGTAATAATGTGCCAGACGGTGAGCACTAAGATCAAGAATAAGTTGAAATAAGAAGACAGCAAGCAGTGGAGTAGTAGTTATTATTCCAGATGGGGCCAGGGCAAGCGTTATGTAAGATTTCCAGAGGGATTAAGGAAGCAAAACTTGCAGACACCTTGGGAAGAGAGCATTCCAAGAAGAGAGTCTTCCATCGAAACGTACTTGGTGTACTTATGGAAAGCAAGGAGGCCAGGGGGCTAATGTGTAGTAACAGGGGAGCAAGTGACAAGGAGTGAGATGTGAACAGCAGTTGGGAGTAGGACAGGGAGGGCCAGCTAGGCCATGACAGTGACTTGGCAAGGATCTCTGAGTGAACAGAGAAGGCAAGAGAGGGCTCAAGGAAGAAGAGTCAGATGACATGATTTTTATTATAAAGGCTAGCCCACCTGGTACGTGGACAGAAGAGATCTCAGAACTAAGAAGGTGGGGGGAGGAAGACCAGCTAAAGCTAAGGAGTGCTTCTTGGAGAATCTGCAGGGGAAGAGATGAAAAATGGTCAGATTAAGGATGTATTTCAATGTATTTCATATCCCACTAGACGAGTAAGAGCTCAAAGATGATGCCAAAGGCTCTGGTCTAAGTAGTGGATAGAACAGAGCTGCCATCTCCCAGGAAGTGGAGTACGTTGTGATTGGCCTTGGGAGGGGGAGAATCAAGAGTTCAGGTTTGAATATGTTACGCTTGAGCTGTCCATTAGTGATGGAAAGTTCAAATGTCAAATAGGTAGTTGAATTTGCGAAAAGGACATGCAGAAGAGGTTTCCAAGGCTGGAAAGGTAAAATGAATGCCGTTCATTGACTATGGAACGTGTCATGACCCACTGTGCTGACCAGTGATTTCTGCAATGATGCTGCGTAGGAAACCAAAATTAGGCGGCCTACAACAATAAGCAGCTGTTTTTCTAGCTTACGGGTCTGTAAGTTGGCAGGGATGACTCTATCTCAGGCTGCAGTGTGGCTGGCTTGGCTCTAAGCCCTGGGTCAGGTTTAGCTCTGACCTGTCTCATTCGAGGAGCCACGCCAAAGGAGCCACAGAGAGCTGGCAGCATGCCCTTAACCAAGATGGTCACACAAACCAGCCAGAGCCAGAGGAAGTATACAATGCCCGTGAAGGCCCGGTCTCAGAACCTGGGGACACTGGCGTGCCCACTCATATTCTACAGGCCAGGTCACCCAGTGAAACCCAATATCAATGGGGCAGAGTAAGAGACTGGACGTATGCTAGCAGGAAACGCAAAATCACACAGCAAAGGACAAGTGTATTTCTAACAGAGGGAAGGCCTGAGGAATCAGAACAGGCAGCCAATCTACCCTTCTACTCACTGTAGTTTCAGCTGCGGCTACAGCTCACAACGAAAGACTTCTCCCAGATCCCATAATATTTTAACCCAATGAGTTTCGTCAACTTTGTTTTCTTTTTTTTTTTTTATTTGAGAGGGAGAGAGAGAAGCCAGGGAAGGGCAGAGGGAGAGAGAATCTTAAGCAAACTACACACCCAGCGGGGAGCCCAATGTGAGGCTCAGTCTCCCAATGCTGAGATCATGACCTGAGCCAAAATCAAGAACTGGACGCTCACCAACCGAGCCACCCAGGCGCCCCTCAAATATCTATTTTTGAAAGTCATTTAAAATGTATTTGAGGTCATTGTGCTTGGATGTTTTTCACTATAAGAAAAATAGGTTGGTATTTTCTAATAACATGGTACACATCATACTTTAAATGCCATTTCTTTTAAAAAGGTCTTCATCAGTGTTTCTCAAACTATTTGTGGGGGAGGGTTTTTTTTTTTATTTCAACAAGGCATAGACACATAATTTTATAAAACACAATAAAATTAATTGCTATGACTGACTTTCTTTAAAAAAGCAAAGACATATAAAATTCAAGCCTGTGTTTTTTAGGAAAGTAGTCAGTCACACTGCTAATAAAAGTTTCTAAATACTCTCAATTTCTGTCTTACCTTGCTGAAGATAATAGTCATAAAACGGCATCAGCCCATGGGCCACACTTTGAAAAGCACTGCAATGAATGATACTACTATAACCAGATCCAATTACCCCCAAAATCTTAGTATCACTGAATAACAGTGGTTGGAACACAAAACTAAGTTACCAAAGATTTAAAATTGAAATTTATATATACCCAAGTTTACTAAACTATTAATTCAATCTGCCAGGCTCTTTTGGTCCCCAGGATTCCATGCTTCAGTTATTAAGTAAAAAGGAAAAAAAGAGGGGGAGGCCTTTGTCAAATAGCCATATCCTGCTTTATGATTTTTACTCTGTTTTTCTTGATTCTTATGGCAATGCCTTTCAGATTTTCCACCCATGCTGTACACACACAAATTACTAAAATCTCCTGGCCACATCCTGAGGCTACCTTAATTGACTGTTATCAAGCTGTGCTTTTTAAATGTTCCAGCATTTGATCTTTTTTAAAATGCTTCTGAGACTTAACTGATGTCAAACTGGCTGGTCTAATTTCCTGCTATGTCTTTAGATCCTTTTTTAAAAATAATTGGGTGTTGAATTAGGGTTTTTTTTTTTTCTTTCTTTCTTCCTCAAGGGATCACTACTAAATTTAGTTAAGCTCTGATCAACAACAAAAAATTCCATTCTGTCCTATTAATCTCCTATATTTGGACTTACTGTCTCTCAAGTCATAATCTACCCAAGAGTCCCAAAAATATTAAGCCATGCTTACTCAGCCCTAGTGAAGGGAGCTCTATTGACATGGAATTATCTAGATGACCCAGGCACCAAACTGGAGAAAGGGAAATGCTGAACCTTGTTTGGACAAAAACAGCATCCAGGAGTCCTTCGTGTGGTGAAAGAAGAACACCAAAGAGTGAAGAGATTGATACTAATGGGGAAACAATGACTTCTTTCCAGAATGTCCTCAGCATAAAACGCATCATGCACGTGCAACACTCACAAGTGGCAACCAGGCCTTCTGCACCATTCACACTTCTGAGGGGGCACTAAGAGGTATTCAAGAATGGAGGCATACCTCCCAAATGCTCCTAGGTGTTTTTGTTTTTGTTATCATAGTTTCTGATTTAAAGTAAAATAAAATTCATAAATGCTGACTCTTTCTATTCGCTTTTGGAAACTCTTTCTAATTGGTAATGAACAGCCTAAGCTCAACTCCTCCAGAGCGGGAAATTTATTTGGGGCCGTATCTACGCAATACTGACAGATCGATGGATTATTCAATCAAAGCTATTGAAGAAAAGATAAAATCAATCTGCAGTTGAGCTTAATTGTTTAGTCAATTCACACAAAAGAGTTGATCCTATGAAGAGCCAGAGACACAATTTTTAAGGCAACATCGAATTCATGTTTTATCTCCCAGAGAATCTTGCATTTAATAAGAACTCAGGTAATTGCTAAACAAACTATTAAAAGTCACTGGCATATTTTTTAAATGGTGTTTAAAATGTTTACCCATATACCGTTATTTATGGGTAGAACTTATGGTAAGAAAATATTTGGGTGTATTGTAGAATCAAAATGCTGATTAGTTGCATTTTGTTCTCAGCTTTATTTAGAATGATAATTGCAAATGCCAACTCTTAGCTTAGTCAGATTTGTCCCCAGAGAGACCCTACAGAATTCTACCTCCCCTCCTCACCCAACCTTGTTCACATTTTGTATCTCCTGCTCCAAGACAGACAGGCTGGAACCATATGGGCCCCTAACACTAGATGAACCAAGAAACTCTGATTTCTAACTCTACTCAATGAGGCTTTGTGCTAGATACCAAGAGAGAAACTGAGAAGAACAAACAGACCATATTTTAAAGTATAACTCTATATCCAGCATATATTTATAGCCAATATTATATAAAGGACAGACTACAAAATATAAAAATAATAATCAAAATTTCTCGGGGTGCCTGGGTGGCTTAGTGGGTTAAAGCCTCTGCCTTCAGCTTGGGTCGGGATCTCAGGATCCTGGGATTGAGCCCCGCATCGGGCTCTCTGCTCAGCAGGGAGCCTGCTTCCTCCGCTCTCTCTGCCTGCCTCTCTGCCTACTTGTGATCTCTCTCTGTCAAATAAATAAAATCATTAAAAAAAAATTTTTTTTAAATCAAAATTTCTTGTGATGGTACTCTATATTTACATATATATTTATATAAATTGAGATTTCTATTACTAGAATATATTAACAGAAGCAACAATAGCTCTCAAGAAAAGATCCCAATAAACCCAAGAATGTTACTCTATTAGTCTGCTCAGGCTGCCTTATTAAAAATACTAGACTGAGTGGCTTATACATCAGAAGTTTATTTTCTCACAGTTCTGGCGACTAGAAAGCCAAGATCAAGGTACAGTCAGGGTTGATTTCTATTTACACCTGTCTTCCTAACTTATAGCTGACCACCTTCTCTGTGTTCTCAACTGGCTTCTTCTCTGTATGAAAAAACAGACCTTTGTTTCTCACTCTTCTTATAAGGACACCAGTCCTATCAGATGAGGGCCCCACCCTGATCTTATTTAACTTTAATTACCATCCAAAAGGCCTTATCTCCATGAATAGTTACATTGGGGGTTAGGGCTTCTAGGGGTGAATTTGGAGGGGCGGGGATGCACAATTCAATCCAAAACATCTATAAAACATAAAATAACCATATAAATGCAATGGGAGTCTTCCTTTAATAAATGACATTAAGAAAACTATGCTGTGCTCTAAATGAATTCTAAGCAGATTAAAATTAAATCACAAGAAAGGTAAAGTATTTATCATAACAAGAGGATTAAAATAAAAGGATAAATTATAAAAGAAAAGATCAAAATGGGTAAGATTAAGAAAATTAAAACACCTGTGTACAGGGGCGCCTGGGTGGCTCAGTGGGTTAAAGCCTCTACCTTCGGCTCAGGTCATGATCCCAGGGTCCTGGGATCGAGCCCTGCATCGGGCTCTCTGCTCAGCAGAGTCTGCTTCCTCCTCTCTCTCTCTGCCTGCCTCTCTGCCTACTTGTGATCTCTGTCAAATAAATAAATAAAATCTTTAAAAAAAAAAATAAAACACCTGTGTACAAAAAAAAGTAACAACATTTAAATAAAAGGAAAGAAAGGGGGGGTCCTGAGGGGCAGGGGGGTTCAGTCAGTTAAGCATCTGCCTTTGGCCCAGGTACCAGGGATCAAGTCCCAAGTAGGGCTCCCTATTCAGCTGGGAGTCTGCTTCTCCCTTTCCCTCTGCCCCTCCCCTACACTCCCCAACATCTCTCTCAAATAAAAAAAAAAAAGAAAACAAGAACTTATGGAAGAGACACATATAGGAAAAGAGATAATAGAGATAAATATATATTTTTATGTTATATACTTATATATAATATACATAAGATACTTATAAAATGTTTGAGTACTGCTGAGATTTCATTAGAGAAATGCATAATACAGGAAATACAAAAATTTATCCTATTTATCAAAATAAGTGAAAATTAAAACAATGAGTAATGATTTACACCTAATGACCAACACATTAAAAAAAAAAAAGCTAACCCTGAGGCTAATGTAAGAAACATATTCTAAAGCACTGCTAGAGACTACACAAATTACATAAGTATTTTAAGAAAGCAGTTGGAAAATACGTATCAAAAATGTTAAAAAATATTTCCCACCAACTGGACACATTAGCCCATTCTTTGAAACGTAATGCTATTAAAAACACCAAAAAAGCTATATAATGAGATTTCTTACCACTAAAGCAGACCTTGTTGGCTGCCTACCTAACCACTTGTGATGGTCAGTTTTATGTATCAGCTTGACTGGGCCATGGGGTGCCCAGATCTTTAGTTAAACATTATTCTGGTGGTTTCTGTAAGGGTGTTTTGGGATGAGATTAACATTTAAATTGGTAGATCGAGTAAACAGATTACCCTCCATAACGTGGGTGGGCCTCATTTAGTTTAACCAATTAAAGGCCTGAAGAAAAAAAAAAAAAACAACAGAAAACAAAAAAAACCGGAAAGGCTGACCTTTGTCCCCAGTAAGAGTGACTTCTGCCTGCCGGCCTTCGCACTACCATCAGCTTTTATCCTTGCCTTTAGACTTGAACTGAAAATTCAGCTCTTCCTGGTTTCAAGTCTGTCAGTCTTCAGAATGGTATGACACTACTGTCCCTCCTTGGTTCTAAGACCTTTGGAGTCAGACCTAAACTATCAGCTCTCCTAAGTCTCCGGCTTGCTAATTCACCCTGTAGACCTTGGGACTTGATGACACGCATAATCAAGTGAGCCAATTCATTATAATAAATAATATAGATAGATAATACATAGATCTATAGCTCCATATCTCCCATTGGTTCTGTTTTTCTGAAGAACCATGACTAAGACACCACCATTTCCACTTGCTCTTTGCCAGGTGAAATCTACTGTGGTTTGGGGAATGATGTGACCAGTCCTAGAATAATTATCAATCATGATAATCCTGTTCTTTGCAGAGCTGAGTCTTGTTTGGACATATCACCTGATTCTGCCTACTAAAATCTAAAGTGGAGTCCACCATAAGCTCCTAGGGAGAGGTGATCTCTGAAAAAGAGAGCCATAAACCCCACCCTATTCCATCTGTCTTGAAGGTTGCCCCACGTTGATGTGATGTTTGAAGCAGCTGCAGTCACCTTGTCAGCATGAGGAAAAGCCCACAAGAATCACAAAGAAGCTGACTCTGATCCCAAGCATTGCTGCGTAGCCAAACAGGCATTGGTTTATGTAAACAGCAAATAATCCTTATGGTTTATAAGCCATGGTTCATGAGGCTTTCTCCATTTCAGATATAAATACCCTAAATTGTATCATTTACTTACTTCTTTTCTTACTCATTTATAATGGCCAAAAATATATGGTAATTACCTAAATCACATGAGAAGAGTAAAGCAAACTCTCATATGTCAACTCAGTGGGAGCTTATCCAGGCATAAATACAGCCATGCAACAACATGGCAAAATGTGTCTCAAGTAAAGGATAATGTTTACAAAATAAGGCTAAATCTTGCTTAATAAAAGTAAAATAAGATAAATTACACATACATATGCAAGTGTAATGTCAAATGTAAAAACACTACTGCATAATGTTATGAATTGTATAATACCATTTAAATATACTTTGTTCAAACACACATATGTATTGAACGAAGATTCCTAAACCATTAAAAGCTTATTAGTATGATTTGGAAACACACCTCCCTACTCTAGTGCACCAGCTTGCACATTCCAACTTCTGTGTCTGTGCTGTTCTTTTCTGTGTCCAGACAGGCTTCCGTTGCTTCTTTGATCCACATGGACTGAAAACATTATCACCTGTAGTTTAAATGGGAGTGAGGTTATGGAGGAGAGTTTCCAAATGGGGAGAAGAACTTGGTCTCACCTAAAAAGAAAACATCGACTGTACTCTATCCCTAATATTCTTATTAAAATAATTCCAAGATGTAATACCATTGGAAACGCTACTTCTATTCCTTCCTTAAGGGAGGGGTGGGGAACATAGGACTCTATAAAGGTACTGAAAAGAACTGCAAAAAAGAGACTTAAAGGCTATGTTTCAAAGAACAGCCCAAAATTATGTGACCATGGCATAATTTTTGGAGGAATGCCTACTACCTGAAGATGCTTTGGGAATCACTGCACTTTAATATTTGTATGAGCCTACACTTGAGATCACAAGCACTGTGCTTCTGTGGGAAGTAGAATTCTTAAGGAAACAATAAGTGTGCCATAAATAATTTATGTTAATAATTGCTCTCTGTCATAGGCTGAGGTCTCCGAAAAACCAAATTGCCCAAATAATGGCTCCTCTGAATCTGGGGGAATTTAAGGGAAACTTTTATTGGTATAAAGCTCTCCGTATCTTACTACCTTTTTCTAATAACACTGGTCTCTTATTGTTGGTAAGATTATAGAGAACCCAGAGATGAATTTCCATCCCCTGTACCAATAAAGAGGTTTCAGATAGGAAGGAAACGTGGGAACTAGAAGTAGGCATCAGTTTCTCAGTGGGGTTGATGTGGAATTTACACTTTAGAGCACCCATTGATATTACTGCAGATTCCACGGTGAAATAACAATGTCCTTTTGGCTCTTTCATTTACCGTCAGGTTTATGTTTAAAACTTATATAGAGCATCCACATCTTGCACATGATGAAGCAATGTAGACTTTAGCTTTGCCTTGCACGGGTGGCCAACCAATACATTTCACTCTTTATTCCTAGGGGGAGTCTCCAGTCGCTAACTTTATTACAACGCTTTATTGAAAACGTGTAATTTCAGTTCCAGTTTCAAATTGTGTTTTATTAGTAAGAATTATTTGCTGTTCCCTAGAAAGTGATTTGAAGCCCGAGATAATTATAGAATCACCGAACCATAAAGCACATCCAGAGGTCACCTAGCCCACGTTCTACTCTCAGAGCAGATCTATGCCTTAGCTAAGCAAGGCATTCTTCTAGATGTTGTGCCCCAGAGATGATGATGATATATTTCGCAGTTTAAACCCATGGTTAAAAATCCTGACCCATGCTTATGGTCTCTCTTCATACTGAGAAGTGTAAAAAGAAACCCTACAATGGAATAGAAGACCCCTTACCTGACCCCAATCTCCCCTTCCTACAAATCTAAGGGCTTGAGAGTCCATATTATTGATTCAGCACTTGGACTACCTAGACTTTTCCTTCAGGAGTCTAAATTTGATCATTTAAAATTTACTATATTTTCATTTATTTGCCACTCAAGCTCTGTCTTCCTACAGCTACCTCTGGGTTGTCGACAATGTCACCATTTTCTTCATTGCCCAAGCTTTAGCTTGTGAGTCATACTGAATTCCTCTCTTTCCCTCCAACCACACACTGAGTCTGTAATTGTAATTGTTTTAGGATGTCTATCCCCAGTGTGTCTCCTGGTTACCATTCTTCTCCGTTTCTACTAATGCTGCCATGACCACAGTCCAGCTCTCGATGGCTTCTCATTTGCTCCTCATCTTGTAAAACTTCCTGACTGTGCTTCTATTAGTTGCAGATTGAATTCAGCTATACGTAACTCAAAACTTTGGTCATATAATCAGCATGACTGCGGGGCAGTAGGGGGTGGTGTGGCAGGGGAAGACAAGGATTTTTTTTTTTTTTTTAAGGTAGGCTCCATGCCCAGCATGAAACCCAGTGTGGAGCCCAGCATGCACACAACACAGGGCTTGAACTCACGACCCTGAGATCAAGAGCCAGATGCTCAACTGACTGAGCCACCCAGGCACCCCAACTTTCTCTCATTTAACAACAGGGCCAACAGTAGGCAGTGTGGGAGAGTCTGATAGCTTCACAGTATCATAAGGAGCCCAAGACACTGCTAGCTTTCCATACTTACATTCTTTGGGCCTTTGGCAGTTTTACTGCCTAAGGCTACCTCCCACTCTTGAAGCACATTCTTGGAAGATTCACCCTATGACTTCAACTTCTATTTCACTGGCCAAAACTAAACAATGCCATCCTTTATTTCAAAGTAAAATGTGGCAAATATGGTTTTGTTTTTTTATTGTTTCTTCCTTTTCATGAGGTTGCATCACCAACCCCAACAAAATCAGAGTCCTGTAACAAAGAAGGGGAATGACTATTAAGCAGCAGATCAGAAGATTCTGCAACAGGATCCTAGCCTTCAGACTTGCCAGGAGCAACATGAACCAAGTTGCCAGATCAATCCTTCCAAAGCACACCTCTGACTATGTCCAAGCTTGTTGAAACCGTTCAATGCTTCT
This sequence comes from Enhydra lutris kenyoni, assembly GCF_002288905.1. Classification (NCBI taxonomy): domain Eukaryota; kingdom Metazoa; phylum Chordata; class Mammalia; order Carnivora; family Mustelidae; genus Enhydra; species Enhydra lutris. The sequence continues at coordinate 18,770,644 of NW_019154117.1, read as the reverse complement.
TCACATAGCATCCAAAATAAAGTTCAAGTTTCATGGACCAACAAGTAAAAGCTCTAACAATCAGGTCCCACGCCATTTTTCCATTACTCCATTCCCGGAGCTTATACTGAATTTCAACTGAGCCACTTGCTGGTACCAGCTATATCCCTTCGATACACCTGGAATGCTCCCTCTGCCGCCATTTTCAGGTCTTACTGTCCTCTCTGTTTGTCAACGCTCAGCTAAAATCTCACCTCTGCTGAGTTCCTGATCACTTTTCTTCTACTCGCCGCTGATGAACCTCTAATCATAGTAACACAGACAGAGGAGTTTTATTTCACACATCTCTGTGCTAAACTCTTCACGTGTATTATTTCACTAAATACTAACATTCCCTGGAAAGAAAGTTTTCTTGTCCCCAGTTTGCAGAAGAGACGTCTGAGACTCACCTAAGAAACTTGCTTCAGTTCACACTGCTAAGAAATAATAGCCAGTAGTCAAATTCAGCGCCATGTGGAGGCAAGTCCTGTGTTCTTCCCACTGCACTGGGCTGACTGCCTCTACCAAGTTTGTGGCCTGACATTCTCTAGAGTTCCTTTTATTATAAGAACCATATTAAATTGATCTTCCTAGTCGCTATACCTAGAAAAGGCATCCCCATCGTAAGCTGAATGTCCTCTTAAAAATAAAAGACAACTATTTCTAAATATGTATTGGCATATCATGAATTTCTGCTTTGAGGACATTTCCATCCTTACATCAACCTTTGTTTAATCTATTTCAATAAGTCTGTATTTTATGTATTATGAATTTTCTTCTCAGAAAAAATGATAAAAAGCACTCTCTGTTATTAAAAGGAAAAGTACCATGAAAATTTTTTCATAATGAGAAAATGTCCAAACTTACAGAAAAATAGAGCATTAAGTATAATGAATACTGTAAGCTCAATACCCAAATTTAACCATTTTTAACATTTTGTAGTATTTGCTTCATGTATTATTTTGCTATTTGTTATTTTGATGCTTATTGTTTATTTTATAAAGTAAATAACAGACATGATGACGTTTCTTCCTTATGTTCTTCAGTATGCAGTCCTTAGAAAAAATAGTAAGGCTATTTCTCCTCCTGAATCACAATACCATTATGATACCTACCTAAATTCAAAAGAATTCCTTCATAAAAATGATACCTAGTTTGTACTTAATTTCCACAGTTTCTTGAAAATAGTGGTTTGATCAAGCCAGAGTCCAAAGAAGTACCATATTTTTTTTGTTTCTTATTCTTCCCCTCATTTTTCTCATGACAATGACTTACTGAAGAGATTGAGCCAAATGTCCTTTAGAATGTCCCACTTTCTGTATAGATCTGATTGCTTCCTCTTTTAAACTGTGTGTCCTATAAAACCAGAATTTAGGTCTGAAGTCTTCATTCAATTCAGGTTACACATCCGTGGCAACAATGCATGAATTCAGTCTTTATTAGAAAATGGGCTGAGAAAACCGCAGATCTGCCGCCAGCAAGGTAATATATTGAACAAAATTTCGTTATTTCTTCTCTTCTTCAAGAATCTATGAAGATAATAGTAGGGAGCAAGTGGGAATGATGGCAAATGCTTTAATTCAATTAGGGGCCTGCCTTTATCTTTTTGCTGTGCGAATAGAATTTCTGAGAATGTATGTGTGTTTTCCAAGCATTGTACTATACCATAGATCTCAATCTTATCTGCTCACTTCTCTAACAAGTTGCCTCCAAGAAAAATATAAGGGGAAAAAAAAAGGAAAGAAAACAAAATTCCCATCAAGTATTATCTTCCCATGTGATCATTTATGACAGCTTGAGAATGAAATTGAGCCTAAACTGCCAACAGCTATATTTTCATAAGTGAAGGCCCCACACTGATTGCCAGTGGTAAAACAGTACAATAAAAAAAGGAAAACAATGTGAACCACTCACACAACACCAAGCAGCTTTTCCAGTTTGCTTCGTTTAGTCTCTCTTTCAGTGTTGTGGAAACAACACTTCAGTTCTGGTTGAGAGGGTGCTTTTATTACAACACAATGCAATTTTTTTCATAGTGACTTGTGCATAAATAGTAGCCTGCAATCTTTTAAAGATACACTACCCACACTCCAGATGCAGCGTTAATAATATCCAAGTGAGAATCAACCGAGTGGCTTAACACATAAAAGTCTGACTCGTGATAATAAGCTGGCTGACCACAGTGGGGGCACAATGGGGTTCCGAGTGCAGAAGGCCTTCTAGATCATAGAAGGAATGTTTGGGTTATTGTGTGACCTAACATATTATAATGTTCTGTTACATACGATTTACTTGGGATATCAATAGTGCTAATGAATTATAATAGCTAACATTGATCTAGAGGTATTATAAGCTGAGCTATCTACTTAGTCCTTTGTAACCATTACATCACACCTCAGGCCTCAAAAATGTCTCCAGCTATTGCTGATAAAGAAACTAGGACTTGTAAACTGACAGAAACAGAGAGGAGAATGATGGTTGCCAGAGCTGAGGAGTGGAGGAAATGGAAACATGTTGGTCAAAGGGTACAAACTTTCAGCTAGAACAGGAATAAGTTCCAAAGATCGAATATATAGCATGGTGACAATCATTAATAATACTGTACTGTATACTTGAAAGTTGCTGAGAGACTGGATCTTAAGTGTTCTCACACAAAAAAAAGGAAATGTGAAGTAAAGATGTGCAAATTTGAGTATGAAAAATATTTTGTAATGTATATTAAATCATCAGATTGTACATTTTAAATACATACAATTTTGTCTGTCAATCATACCTCAATAAAGCTAGGGGTAAGAAAGAAACTAGGACTTGAAGATGTTAATAGTCAAGCCAATATGATTCCAAAGACTGTGCTGTTAAAACTTCTTACAATTTCTCCCGTAAGTAGTAACAGAGAGAGAGAGAGGAGGATAGGAACCCTACTTCGGTTCTAAGAAGGGGGTCAGCTATGGAGTCTCCTGAGACCAGAAAGAAAATGAGGCATCCTGCCTCCTTACCATACTTATTTATTTGACTTTATCATCAATGGGTCATCATTTATAGGATTAGAGACTAAAAATGGACAAATAAGGACATACTACAAAGGTGGAGTAACTGGGATATTTCTCTTCAGGGACTATAACTGGTATATATCCTAAACCAGGAGAGTCCAAAGTGAGCACATTCTCTGGACAGAATCACCACAGATGCTTACTTGCCTGCTCCCATTTAGAGTCAACACCTAAATTCAAGAACCACAGAAGAGGAAGGGAACATTGGGGGATACAAATAGGTGGTAAAATACCCAAGCAAAAAGATAACTTCTGCTTCCAATATGATGACTGGAATAACCCAAAACTTGACAGCTATGGAAAAACTTTAAGTTTATTGATAAAATACAACAAATATCTTTTTTTTTAAAGATTTTATTTATTTACTTGACAGGGATAGAGGACACAATTAGGCAAAGAGGCAGGCAGAGAGAGGGCGGGGAAGCAGGCTCCCTGCTGAGCAGAGAGCCCGATGTGGGGCTTGATTCCAGGACCCTGAGATCATGACCTGAGCTGAAGGCAGAGGCTTAACCCATTG
>NW_019154117.1:18726137-18766959 GCF_002288905.1 Enhydra lutris kenyoni | reverse complement strand
AGGAAGCAGGCTCCCTGCTGAGCAGAGAGCCCGATGTGGGGCTTGATTCCAGGACCCTGAGATCATGACCTGAGCTGAAGGCAGAGGCTTAACCCATTGAGCCACCCAGGCACCCACAATAAATATCTTTTTAGATTTTTTTTTAAGATTTTATTTATTTATTTGACAGACAGAGATCACAAGTAGGCAGAGAGGCAGGCGGGGAGAGAGAGGGGGAAGCAGGCTCCCTGCTGAGCAGAGAGCCCGTTGTGGGGCTCAATCCCAGGACTCTGAGATCATGACCTGAGCCGAAGGCAGAGGCTTAAACCCACTGAGCCACCCAGGCGCCCCAATAAATATCTTTTTAAATACACACTTGAATTCACCCATCTACACACAGGCACATAAAAATATGCAAGAAAAATCTCCAGAAGAAACACATAGAGAGCACTAATCACCAGAGTCTAAATCTGTGGGTGTCTGGACATGGGAGATGAGATCAGATGTCAGTTTCAGTAAACAACCTGTGGTCCAGGGGAAGCTTCATCCTCACTCTTGGGTTCTAGGATAAATTGGTATCTTGTCTGTGGATTGTAGCTAATTGGTCTTGTAAGGGGTACTGAAGTGAGGGACAACTTCTGTGGCCATTTTGGTGATATCACTTCTGCCACAATTCGTTTATCCATTCATCCTTTCATTGACATTGGGATTATTACCAGTTTTTACCTATTACGAATAAATCTTATATGAACATTTGTGTACAAATCTTTGTGTGGCAATGTTTTTATTTCTTTTGGGAAAATACATAGGAGTGGAATTTGGGGGCCATATGGTAAGTTATGTTTAACTTACGAAACTTCAGCTTTCTTCAGTGGTTATACTATTTTAGAAGCTATACAGAAACAGGATATAATTCTTTGGTCATCAAAAAGTAGATGGCTTTATCTGAGAATGTAATCTAAAGCTTAACTGACTTAGCCATCCAGATGCCCCTAAAGGGTATTTTTATTGGAGAAAATTAACATTTTTTTTCAGATTTTAAAATATATTGTTCTACTTTTTTTTGTGGCTAGTTTTTTGATTCAGTGTAACTTAAAGGCTAAGGTTCATTAATTTTTTTTTCACATATGTGTGTATGTTCCAGCATCTTTGTTGAATAGGTTTATCTGTTGTCATTGAATTGTTTTGGTACCTTTGTCAAAAATCCATTGATCATACAAATGTGGGTCTATTTTTGTATTCTCTATACTGTTCCATTGATCCACACAACTATTATTTACCAATAGTTTTGTTTGTTTGTTTTTTTAAGGAGGGGGAGAAAGAGGGATGGGGGAGGGGGCCAGAGGGAGAGCGAGAGAGAATCTTAAGTAGTCTCCATGACCATCAAAGAGGCTGACAGGGCTCGATGCAAGGCTCAGTCTCACCACCGAGAGATCATGACCTGAGCCAAAATCAAGAATCAGATGCTTAACTAACTGAGCCACACAGACACCCCAACCAACAGTCATTTCTTGCTACTCTTTATCCAGTCTGATAAGTTATGCTTTTAATTTATAGTTACTATCTACTCTGTAATTTTTGCCTTTAATTTGTTGTTCCATTTATTTTTAAGGTAATTGTTAAAATGACCATGTTTATGTCTGCTATTAGTATTACTAAAAATATTACTATTTTCTCTTCTGCTTTTTGTTTCTCCATTCTTTCTTTTTGGATTAAATTTTACTTAGAATTCCATTTTAGCTCCTTTATTTCTTTGAAGATTTATTGGTTTGAAAGCAATGCTTGCGGGGGTATCTCTAGGGTTTACAATGCGGTAAACCCAAAGGACTGGGTGGCTCAGTCAGTTAAAGCCTCTGCCTTCAGCTCAGACCATGGTCCCTGGGTCCTGGAATTGAGCAGCCTCAAAGCCCACCCTATGAAACTGCTCAGCTGCTGAGCCCAGCCTGATTAATGAACATAGTGTACAGCTTCACCCAAGCAGGAAGCCCAGGAAGTAACCCTCCTCCTCATCCTGTAGCATAACCTACAGCACTACCCAACCAGAGTATTCAGACAATAATCCCACTAACAGCAAAGTATAGTTGCCAGCCCCACCAAAATGCACAATACAGTCAGACACCCACCCAAATGAGTGCTTGGCCAGCAAACTTGCCCAACAGCAAGGTGCAGCACAACCAGTGGCCTACCAAATCATGAAGCCCAATATGAGGCCCACCCAACTTCAGGACACAGCCTGCAGCCCCACCTTAACACAGAGTCTAGTAAGCTATACCATCTGGTAGAAACACAGCTGGAGGCCCCAGCCTATGAAGACAGACTGCAGACCCCAGCTCATAGCCTCGCCCAACAGCACAATCCAACCAGTGGCACCATCCTGCCGAGGAACAGAGCTTGCAACGGCACCCAACCAGAGGTGACTACAGGGCACTGATAGTGGCCCCATCTAACCTCAGAGCACAACCAGCAGCACTGCACAACCAGGGAGCCCAGCGAGTGGTCCTGCTTGAATACAAAGCCCAGGCATCAGACCTCTCCAGCCATGGAGTCCAACCAACAGCATGCTCTTCTGAACTTCAGAGCATAGGCAGTGGCCTAGCCTAACGACAGCAAGCCCTGCCTGCCCACAAATGCCACCAAATGACCCATCTACTGCCTCAAGCTGACTTGATGGGTGAAGGTCTTTTACTGCCCAAATGAACATGTAAAATCTAGAAGAAGAGACTGCTTAATCAAATGTGCAGATACCAAGCGAAGAATACAAGGATCATGAAAAATAAGGTAAACATGATACCACTGAAAGAAATTAATAAAGCTCCAATAACTGACTCTGAAGAAATGGAGGTCTATGAACTGTCTGACAAAGAAATAGGGCCAATTTTCTTAAGGAAGTTCAGTGAACTACAAGAACACAGAAATAGACAACTAAACAAAAAAAGGAAAACAATGAATGAAAAGAAACTGAAGGGAAAAAAATCAAAAAAAAAGAAAAAAACAAAAAACAAAAACAAAACAAAATCTTAAACAGAATCCTAGAGCTGAAGAATACAATGACTAAACTGGAGAATTCAACAGAGAGCTTCAATAGCAGATGTAAGCAACCAGGACACCAAATAGGTTAAACTTAAAAAAGGGTACACCAAGACCTATTATAATTAAACTCTCATAGGTCAAAAACAAAGAAAGAATGTTGAAGGTAGCAAAAGTAATTTGTTACCTACAAGGAAGCTTTCCCCTCCCTCCCTAAGACTATGAGCAGATTTTTCAGCAGAAACTTTCCAGACCTGGAAAGAATAGGATGACATATTCAAAATACTAAAATAAAAAATTCAACAAAGAACACTATACCTGGCAAAGCTGCCCTTCATAAATAAAGGGAAAATAAACAAACAAATATGAGGAAGTCCATCAACACTAAACTTGCCTCACAAGAAATGGTAAAGGGCATTCTACAAGCTAAAATGAAAGAATGCTAATCAGCACTGTAAAAATGTATGAATGTGTAAAACTCACCAGTAAGGGTAAATACATGGGTAAAATCGGATTCTCCATGATTGTAATGGCAATATGCAAATCACTTACAACTCTAGTTTGAAATTTTTTAAAAGTATTAAAATAAACCTAACTACTGTGGCCGCAGGGTGATTTGGTTAAGTGTCTGCATTCAGCTTGGTCATAATCTCAGGGTCCTGGGATCAAGCCCCACATTGGGCTTCCTGCTCATCAGGGACCCAGCATCTCCCTCTCCCCACCCCCTACTTGAGCTCTATCTCTCTTTCTCTCAAATAAATGAATCTTTAAAAACTAAATAAATAAGATAAAAATAACTACAATAATGTACTATATACACAAAAATATGTTAATTATATATAAAATAAAATGTAGAAGATGTGGGTAGAGAAATATAGAGTTTCTGTACGCTATTAAGGTTGTTATCAGCTTAAAATACGATGTTAAAACTATAAAGTATTTTATGCAATCCTCATGGTAACCATGAAGAAAAAAACCTATACTAAATACACAAAAAGTTATGATAAAGGAGACAAAGCATACTACCACAAAAATCAACAAAAAAAAAACAAAAGAAGACAGCAAAAGAGGAAGGAACAATAACGCTACAAAACAATTAGAAGATTATTAACAAAAGAGGAATAGGAAGAGGTAACCAAATGATGCAGTTTGTTGAGCATCAGACTCTTGGTTCTGGCTCAGGTCATGAGATCAAGTCCCACCTCAGGCCTCTCTCTCAGTGTGGAGTCTGCTTGAGATTCTCACTCCCTCTCCCTCTGCTCTTTCTACTCATATTCCCTCTCTCTCTATCTGAAATAAATAAAATCTTAAAAAAAATAGGAATAGCAAGTAAGTCTTAACCTATCAATAATTGTTTTAAACATAAATGGAGTAAATTCTTCTCCCACCAAAATGGGAGAATGGATTTAAAGACACAGATTTAAATACAGAATGGCTGAATGGATCTATAAGAGACTCAACATAGCTTTAAGGACACATGTAAGATGAGACTGAAGGGAAAGAAAAAAATATCCCAAGACTATGATAACCAACAGAAAGCAAGGATAACTATACTTATATCAGACAAAAGGACCTTAAGCTAAAAATGCTCACAAGAAACAAAGAATGTCATTTTATACTGATAAAGTCAATTCATCAAGAATACATGACAATTTTAAATATTTATGTACTCAACATTAGAGCACCTAAATATAACTAAGCAAATATTAACAGAACTAAAAGAAGAAATAAACAATAGTTTATGAGACAAATGAAAATGGAAGCACAACATACCAAAACTTACAGGATGCATCAAAACTAATTCTAAGAGGAAAGTTTGTAACTATGGGCAGATATGTTAAGAAAAAAAAGAAATATCTCAAGTAACTTAACACTATACCTTAAGACACTAGAAAAAGAAAAGCAAAGCCCAATATGAGAAGAAAAAAATAATAAAGATTAGTGCAAAAACAAATGAAATAGAAAATATTAACAAAACTAAGAGTTGGTCTTTGAAAAGATAAACAAAATTGACAAAACTTTAGCCATATAAATGAAGAAAAAAACAGAGGCCTCAAGTAAAAAAAAATCAGAAATGAAACAGGAGACACTACAACAGATAAAACAGAAATACCAAGGATCACAAAACCTACTATGCACAATTATATACCAGCAATCCCAATAATACTTTCTTATTATCAGAAAGTTACAGTAGTAAACATGAATTATTTATCTCCTCATTGACTTCATCCATACAACTTACTCAGGCCAATTTTTTGTTTAATTATTATTGACAGCCTTATTCATTTCTAATAATTTTTAATGTAGTATTTCAGTGAATAATAATACTAAAGATACCCATACATCCATGTAGAATTTATAAATGCCAACTCTGATATATTTCTTCATAATTTTACAATTTATGAAAAATTACAGATTGAGTTAAGCTGGCCCTTGTACATCTCCTCTATTCCACTGCCTTTACATGCTTGCCCAGAGGAAATCACTATTCTGATTTTGTATACACATCTGTCAATCTTTACACTTTGCTCCCCAATGTATCCATTAACAATATACAGTATTTCTGTGTATCTTTAAATTTTATGTAAATGCTATTTTGCCATAATTTTTCTCAATCAGCTTTACTTCTTAGAGTTCTGCCAAACTGCCATGAAGATTTTACTTCATTCCTCTTACTCACTACACAGTATTTAACTGTGTGATTATACCACAAATCCTCTCTCATATTGATATTTAGATTGTTTCAATATTTTTTCAGTATACAAAGACTGTAATTAAGATCCTTGTCATGACCACTTATAGACCTATATGAGAGTTTCACTGGGGGAAAATAACTGTAAGCTGAAATCTAGTGAATGCACATTAAGTTGTTAATAATGAAAAATGGCTGTTTAAGTGGAAGAATTCATACTTCTTCTAGTACATTTTGAAAGTTCCCATTTTCATGCATTTATTCATACTTAGTATTGTCAAACTCTTCATTTATTACTAATTTGATAAACTGTAAATATTTCTATAATGATTTCTCTAAATTTCACCCAATATAACAAATTTCTTATGTTTGTCATTCTTCCTGTCAATGAATTGTTAGTATCTTTTTTTAATATATAATTGGTTTTTTTTTAATTTGTTCTATAGTAGTTCTATTTATGTTTCCTTTTTTGCTTTTTAAAAGTTATCAAAAAACTATTTCCCCTAAATCTTATAGCATATTGATTTTTTTTGTTTCAAGTTTTTATTTAAATTCTAGTTAGTTAACGTATAGTGTAATATTGGTTTCAAGAGTAAAATTTAGTGATTCCTCACTTACATATTATACCCAGTGCTCATCATAAGTGTCATCCTTAATGCCCACATGTTTTCAGTATCAATACTTATTTTGTTATATGCATTGCAGATATCTTTTCCCAATCTGTGACTTACCTTTTGATTTTGTATATGGAGGCTCTAAAAATCAGATTTTAAAAATATTTTTGCAGGGCACTTGGTGGCTCAGTCAGTTAAGCATCCAACTCGATTTCAGCTCAGGTCATGATATCAGGGTACTGAGATCAAGCCTCGCATTTGGCTCCACGATCAGCGAGGAGTCTGCTGGAGATTCTCTCCCTCCCTTTCCCCCATCCCCACCCTCCACTTGCACTCTGGCTCACTCTCTCTCTTTCTCTAAAATAAATAAATAAATCTTTAAAAAATATAGTTTGCTATTCTTATAATGTACTAATATTGCTTTCAATGGTTTGTACTTTTTGCATCTTGTTAAATAAATCCCTCATTATTGAGAGGCCATTAAAGAATCCATAAAAGAAGAAATACATTAAAATCTTCACACACTAAAAAAGAACAAGAAACAAGGAAGACAAGGCAAATGTAGAAACAACTGAATATTCTACATATAAAAAATATTTTTGGGGGCACCTGGGTGGCACAGTGGGTTAAGTGTCCAGCTCTTGATTTTGGCTCAGGCCATGATCTCAGGATCCTGGGATCAAGCCCCATGTCCATGCTCAGAGGGGAGTCTGACTGAGGATCTCTCTTCCTATTACCCTTCCCCACCCCCAACTCATACCCTCTATCTCTAAAACAAATACATAAAAATGTTTAAATATATACTTTTTTTCCTGAAATTAAAATGTCAATACACTGAACAACAGTTTAGACACAGCTGAATAAGGAATGAGTGAATTGGAAAGAATATTAAAATTAGTAATTTCAACACAGAGACATAAACAGATGGAAAGAAAGGTTAAGAGACAAGGAAAACAAAATGAGTATTTAAAAACATCTAATGAGTATTTAAAACTAAAAGAGAGAGCTAAGTGTTTTGCCTATTATTTATGCCATTTAGTTGACATAACATGTTGAAGTCAGTATTATTTTTCCCAATTAATGCAAAGAGAGACACTAAGACTTAGTTGAATAATATGTCTAATTGCACATATGTTGGCACGTGATGGTTAATTTATATATTAATTTCAATAAGCCATGGAGTGCCCAGACCTTTGGTCAAACATTATTCTGTGTGCTTCTATGAGTGTGTTTCTGTGTGAGAGTAACATTTAAATGGGTAGACTAAGCAAAGATAGCCCTCCATAATAGAGTTGGGCCTCATCCAATCAGCTGAAGGCCTGACTAGAACACAAAGGCTGACCCTCCTGCAAGAGGAGGAAATTCCTCCTGCTGGCCTGCCTTGAGCTGAGACATTGGATTCTTCCTGTCTTTGGACTGGAGCTACAACACTGGCTCTCCTGCATTTCCAGCTTGCCAACTGCAGATGGTAGGACCTCTCGGCTTTCATAATCACATGAGCCAATTCCTTATAATAAACGTCTTAGAAAGAAAAATATATATTTTATAGATATTATATATATATATATTATATATATATACATATATATTTTTTCATTCTGTTTCTCTGGAGAACACTGACTAATATAAGCACCACTGCTTTTAGGGTAAAAGCTGATAAGAGAATACCTGAAAAAAAAAAAAAAAAAAAAAAAAAAAGGAGTAGAAGACAAAGAAGGAGACATAACTGCATATAAACATAAAGCTTATACTCAAAGAACTAGTCTCCACAACGTGGGAAAACTATCTATGGCACTAAATTTACAGAAAACCTTGCTTTAATATAACAAAACAGAGGCCAAGCGAGATACACACTGAAGACCCAGCAGCATGTTTCAGCTCTGCAGCGCTCTATTAAAGATGGTTCCATTCAGTCTTCCGGAAGAAAGGAACACTTTCAGAGCTGGATAAACACAGAAGGTTAGATTAGGAGAGCCTTTCCCATCCATATTTAACATAAAGTGATAAGAAGATAGGCTTTCCAAGAACAGAGGGCTGGTGAGCATCCAATTCACCAGCCTCCCAGCAGCACTGGCCGCAGCCCAGTTCTGAATGAGAAACATCCAAATGGGGCAGAGCAGCAGGATTTACTCCTGACCCTCAGGAAGAGGCAGCCTGGACTGACCACACTGTAACAGCTACAAGATAAACGGATAAGCAAAGAAAGTGCAAAAGATCTAGTAGGAATCACAATCTGGAGCAAATCCTGTAGCATTTGGCATGCTTAGCAGAACAAATGGGTGACATTTAATCTGTGTCTATATTAGAAAGTCTTAACTTTAAAAAAAAAATATTTAACTTTTAACTTAATGCTGCATTTAAGCAGTGCACACACAGAAAGTTTCGGGCTGCAGTTTTTGTTTGGAACATTGTTTTTATTTCTGTTGTGATCTGGTGAAAATAAACAGCAATCTGACAATTAACACCTATTTCTGAATATGACTTGACCGAAAGAGAAATTTTTCCCAGACTGGAAAATAATACATTTTGGGGGTGGAGAACTATATAAAATAGTAGACTTGAGAGAAGTGAATTTGTATCCCTGCTTTGCCACCGCCTACTCGTATAATCGTAGCCAACAATATACTAACAACAACAAAAAACCAGGTACCATTTATTGGGAACTGACTATGGGCAGTAGTTGGTTAAGTACCATACATTTATTATCGCCTTTAATTCTAATGACAATCCCATAAGTGGGATATTATGAGTTCTGTGTTTTAGATGAGCAAACTGAAGTTCAAAAAGGCTGTTAAATGCATTTCCCGAGGTCATTTAACCTTTCAGACTTAAGATTTCTTATCCATAAAGTTTGGGGATTAGACTGAAAGACTAAAATTCATCTTTAACACCTAGGATCTCCTTTGAGAGGTTCTTAGAAAAGAACGACTCTTACAATAGCATTCCCCCATAATGTTCAACGCAATGTATACATTACGACCACCCTTAGATGTTTGTTAAAAATTACCTAGTTTCATTTTTTTTTTCAAAGTCAATCCATAAGTTTCACAGTCTTTATTAAATCAACTAACAAAATGAGTGATCATGGTCTCAGGCTTGAAATAGGCATGCACTGAAAAGTCAAAGGAATCTTTGCAGCAAACCAAGTAAGATCCAGGATGTAATAATGACTTTACAATATTTGTACTTATTTCAGGTTACAGTGGTGATCCCATCGGGGGATCCACTGGAAAAGAGTAGAGGAGTATTGTCTACACCTAATTTTTTTTTAATGTTTTGTGTATTCAGCAAACAGAATGAAAGGCTTTGTTGGTACTTTTTTCTCAGGAGGGTTAAGGGACCTTCATTAGGACAGCTTTGGCCATGATTCATTTGTTGTGATTGTCATTCTGCACTCCATTTATGTCCACTAGGACCCAACTAACTCAAGAAACTGGATTTTATTTGGAAACTGGGGGCACTGAACAATGACCTAAATGTGATACATAATCCTTGAGGAATGGAGGATAAGCAATAGAGAGCCACTGAAAACCAAAAGCAATGTAACATTCTGTGAAAGGAGTTATAAAAGTGCAAATCTGAAGTTGTCTGGAAAACCAAAAGGTAGAGTTACAAAACCAAGAGGGAAAACAAAATAGGTTTCTCAGAACTCAATGCCCACACAATGGAAAGGTAAAAAGCCCAAAACTTCAGAAAGTGATGAGAAATGATAGATACATAAAAAAAAAAAAAAACACACACACACACACACACCAGAACAAAAATGTGAGGAAGGGAGAAGCTATCATTTCAGGTGGTGCTAAAGTGCAGTGCAGCCATGACACATGACTTACTATGTAGCAAGAAAAAGAAAAATCTGGAACTGGCATCTGAGGTAGATTTAGGACCAACTGTATATTTTGAGGAGAAATAAAGAAAATATTAGTTAATTATAACTCTTGAATTATATTATTTATGACACGTATTTGTTTTAGCTTTTAAAAATATTCTCTAAGAAATGTAACTCTAACATTTTATTTAGTCATTCTGACCCACCTCCACTTTGCCTAAGAATGAAGAAAATACTGTCATTCATTTACAAATATATTGGACACCTAGCTTGAGAATGAAAAGGTGAAGTTTCAAACTCCTGCTCTCAAGTAATTCATAGTCTAACAGGGGATACAGATGATTAAGCAGTTAATTTAAACACAATTTAAACACAATTTAAAAAGCGCTATGATGGGTGTGAGATGTGCTGTAAGCAGCTCTGATCCTAGGAGCAGTGAAGCCTGCAACTCAAGGTCAAGAACATCTGCCAGCAATTTTCTTCATCAGCTTTGGTGATGGGAGGCTGCCTTTTTGGAGGATATAAGTGTGGGGCTTTTTTGGGGCACGGGTGGGAATTTGGTTGGGACAGAGGATGTCATGCCATTGGGCCATTTAGTCAAGGACAGCGATGACCCCCTTCAGGAACGAAGGCCCTGAGACAATGAATAGTCGCATTACTCTGCCACTAACAATAGGTCGTCTTTCAACTCCCCATTAGGTACTGGGCTTTATCCTCCATGCCTAAAGGATACATTAACTCCCCACATTCTCTAAGTAGGGATGAGTATTAGTTCTGTTTTTTTTAAATGAGGAAACTGTGACATAGAGTATGGAAATGCCCCAAGGCATGCAACAAGTAAACAGTGGCATAAGGATCTTACTCATAAAATCACTAGAGCCCAGGTGTCTGACCACGGCTCCCTACTGCCTCCCTGCCTTCACTCTGAACAGAATGGCCTTCTGGTTGATCAGTGATATCCACTAACTACTTACCACTGCCTCCATCAGGAGGTAAGGGTCAATGACCCTTCCCTTTGAATATAGACAGGCTCCGTGACCTCTGACCAACAGAATATGGCAGACGTGACATGTGTCGGATCCTAAGTCTTAAGACACCGGCAGCTTCAACTTCCTCCTCCTGGAACATGCACTACTTTTTAAAATGAAGAACCAAACATGTGTCATGAAGAATATATTCAAGAGTAGCAAGCCCCAAGATGTCAGTAAAAGACCCGACCGCCCTGCTGAAGAGACCACATGGAGAGGCCTTGAGATTTTTATGACACTACACATGGAAAAGGGAAGGAAATGGCTGAATCCAGCCTCCCAGCTATCCCCCTCCAAGGTAGCAAGGGAAATGTTCTCGGTCCCTCCATACCAGCCTTACCATCTGCTGGATATCATCCAATGATCCCAGTCAGTGCAAAGTTGAACAGAAGTTGAGCACTATACAAAATCCTACCTTAAAATAATGCTATGTAAAAAAAGATGTTATTTTTAAATGAATGAGGTTTGGGGTTTTTCATTACTCAGCAATAAATAACCAGAACGGATAAACTGACTTAGAAGCAGATATAAGATAGGACATAGGGGATATACAGACTCCAAAGAAAGAGAGCTACTGGGACCTACTGCAACACTCTTTCCACCGGTGGGAGGTAGGAATCCTTGGAATCAGTCGGCTATTTAAAAAGAGAGAGAGGGGTGCCTGGGTGGCTCAGTGGGTTAAGCCTCTGCTTTGATTAGGTAATGATCTTAGGGTCCTGGGATCAAGCCCCGCATCAGTCTCTCTGCTCCATGGGGAGCCTGCTTCCCCCCCCCCTCTCTGGCTGGCTCTCTGCCTACTTGTGATCTCTGTCTGTCAAATAAATAAAATCTTTTAAATAATAATAATAAATAAATAAATAAAAATAAAAAAGAGAAAGAGAGAGTTCCCCAAAGCAAGCACATCTTTACATTCTAATGGTTATTTCACTATAATTGTTTATTTCCTACATGTGAGTCCTTTCTGTTACACTTACGCCTCCAGTCAAGTTTTATTAAACGTCACAGCCTTGATTAGAGTGAAGGGTAAGACACAGCAGAATAGGGAAGGGATAAGCACACAGTCACTCACCCTACTCTGTGTAGCACAAAGGAAATGCCCTCGTTGTTTGGACAGACTGCCTGGGCCCCATCCCAGGTCTATAAGTTTCTTATTTTATCCCCTTAGACAAATTATTTAAACCCTTTGTGACTCAGATGCCCCATCTAGAAAAATCAGAGCCAGGACTGGCTCCCTATGCTTCTATACCCATCATCAAGAAAAATGGGGAGCTTCAGAAACCTTCCTCAGCTTCCCCTCAATACTCAGAGCCTTACTGCCAACATCTGCCTTAAGGCCAACATGGCTTCTAGAAGATGGGATGAGGGGTCTGTGTAGCTGCTGAGTGCCTAGAATGCCTCCAGACAACAAGCATTTTAGGTAGAGAGGGTGAGATGAGAAAACACCCAGGAGTATGAGATAAAAGTGACCTTGGAAACCCTAAGAAGACCACAATGACATAACATCTGGTGTGCAGAGTAGAAGGTATAGGCAGTGGGGGAGGGTGGAAGGAGAGAAGTTGGACAGGAAAGCAAGATCAGACCACAGACAGCTTTATTTCCCATGCCAGGTAGTCTGGATTCATTGTGTCAGCAAGTGGAATAGGGGTGGGGGCAGCAATTACAAAGTCGGGAATTACAGACTCTTCATACCACATACTAACAATTAATCTTCGTAAGAACTTTGCTAGGCTGGCCAAGAATGTACCGTTATTCTGTTGCTACTGAGGAAACGAGATCAGGAGATACAGTCCCCAGGACTCAGCAGGCCTGTAGGGTCTTCTCTGACCCAAGCAACCTGAGGCAGAAAATGAAGTTGGTGGTAGAGGACCACTCAACACATGCGAAGAGAACAGCTACTTTATAAATCCTTCTCTCTACTCTGGAATTTCACTGTACAGAAAAAGCAGTAAATACATCCTCGGCAATCCAGCTCATAACCCTAGGTTTACTTCCTATGCTAGAGCAATGAGACCAAACAGGAGCTGGTGATGAATTATACAAGCCAAGCTCTTCCAAATGATTCTTCCTGGCAAAGTGTTTCTGTCTTGAGCTATAAAGCAAGGAGACACCTTTGTTCCACGGACAAGATCCCAATTGTCCATATAAAAAAATAAATGACTTTAACAGCTATATCACCCATCAGGGCTAACAGTGGGAAACTCCCGTTACTTCCTGACAATGAGGTAGCACAAATTTGTTTAATAATCAGCTTATCTTGCCCTTTGCTGGCAATGTCAATGAAACTCAGATTCCTTCCTAAGCAAAGAGATTTCTAAACCCAAGTCAGCCTGAGTTGGTCTAAATTTTTATGTTTCAATTCCATCTATCATGCTTCATTCAAAACCATTAAAGAATAAAAGAACGACAGCCAGTCTCCCTCAATCACTAACCTTTAAAATTTCTAACCTAGATAGAGTTCACTCTCAAGACGGAATGACTTACTTGTTAGGAATATGGGAATTTTTCCATAATATGAAACCTGTGTTTTCAACAATATCCCTTTACTTTTCAGTTATTAAACTTCCCCCCAACAACTAGCACCTCTACTAACAAGAACAACATAGGAGGGAAGAGCAGTCTTCAGAAAGTCCCTCATCTAGGGAAGAAAGAACAAACAAAAGACATAGGCCTCTGTATTCACTGGTGGCCGGAAATTCAGCAGATGAAAGGAAATGGAGTTTCAGACCTCTGCAAACTATCTTTATTCTATGACCTCTTACTGCGCACTTTCACCATATGAAAACAAAGAAGAAAAAACAATCATTATTACTTTTCTAGTCTGTGCCAGGATATGAGTATTTTGTAATTATTCCTCTCCTTTCAGAAAAAGGCGCCATGACACTCACAGCCATTCCTCAGAGACTCTCTATTCTCTCACCAAAAGCTCTCACCACCACACGCTCCTGATTCATTTATTAAACCCTCAGATCCCTCCTTAAATCTTCTCAGTGGGACCCTCACCTCCATCTTCATTGCTCTTCTTGGCTCAAAGGGCCCAAATCTCTTTCTGATTTCGATCTCTTCTATTCATTCTCCATTCAAGTAATTCTTGTTGCCCTTCCCAAACTATAAGCCTCATTACAAACCTTCTTACCTCAAAATTCTTCTAGGCTAATTCTAAAATTCCTCAAGAGAAATGTTAAATTCCTTAATCTGGTCCCCTCTTCTCACCGTGACTTGGCTGTAATTCCAGCTCCAGGGTAAAGGGCGGGGTGACGCAGTCCCGAAGAACATCCTCTTGTCACATGAAGTCACCAGTACAAGCAAGTGTTCAGTTTAGGCTTCAGTCTTTTATGTCCCAGGCCTTATGGGAGAGGAAAGCCAGGCCTTTCAAAAGGCCTGAGGTCGTCAGTGTAGAATTTGGGGTATCACAGAGGGCCACACGAAGGGCAATTTATGCTAGCCTCCCCAGAATATTTTCCTATTGGAGAATATTTTTTCAATTCTCCAATTTCTCCTTTGTCCTGTTGAAAAAAAACTTTGAAGCTTGAGCTGGACTGACTCCAAGAGGTTCCAGTTAGTCTAAACCAAGCGAGCCATGGCATTCCCCTCACCACAGACAGGGATTCGGGGCTGGGTACATAAACTGGCCTTAATCCAAACAGCTCAGAGCATTCTCTGGCCCCTGGTATTGCTTCAGAGGCAGGTACGTGACCTAAGATGCTCCAATCATAATAAAGCTCTGGACTTTGAGGAATGTGGGAAGACATTCTGATACGTCCCCTGGCTAAGAAGAAGGAAACCTACAGACTGTAGTAGCTAATGGCTACTTGGCATTACCATAAAGTCAGACTAACGGGAAATCCAATATAAATGTGGTCAAAGTGAGGCAGAATACTCAAGAGAAACACAGACACACAGACACACACACACACACACACACACACACACACACAGTGGGACTTCATTCCTGAGGCATTGTAGACAATTTGGGTTATTTACTAAATGAGTCAACAAATTCCCTTTCCTGTTGAAAGCCAGACCTATCACCTAAACCATCCTAACCTATCCTGTACCCGCTCTTTTTTCCCCCTTCAACACAAACCCTTCATCTTTGTAAATTCTTTCCTTAACCCACCCCAATTCACTTATTTTATCTCTGAGTCTCAGGAGAGGCTTTCAGTTTTTACTTCCTTCTTCTGAGCCAGTTGGGACTTAGAAGTGGGTAGGTGCTTCCAACCCGGAGGAGGTAGGAGGCTCTCCTTAAGAACTAGTTTCAAGGTTAAACATCTTAGAAACAATTACATCTTCCTCTCCACATCTCCAGCACAGTTATTATATTAAAAACAATTAGTCTTTTGCCAACTTCAGTTGCATTCCCAAAGGTCCCCTCTGTTAAACTGACTTCAGTTCACAGCAAGACCTGGGGAAGCCAAGGAGAAAGGGAGGGGTGAGGGGAAGGAGAAAAACTAATCACCCCATGGTGCACATGGAATCACTCATGGTCCCCTGAAAAGCACAGCTTCAAACAGTCTTCTACCTTTCTACATACCCTCCCCTCTGCCCAGAATCCCTCAATTGAACTCATGGTCTCATACATGTTGGCCTATCTTTTAAGACTTAACTAAAGAACGAGGTTAGGAAGCCACAGATACAATCCAGCATTCTCTCCATCAGGTCCCTACTATGGTATAAAGATCTCTCTCATAGTTCTTACCATTCTTGTCTACACTCACTTTTGTCTACACTAGACTCTTGTCTACACTACACTACACTCAATTTTGACTCCCCTCCCAAAACCAGATGCTAAAGCCACAGGAAGGTAAAGCCCCTGTCATATGGCAAAGGCTCAAAATTGTTTTATATATTGAATCTCATCTATAAGCTAAAATATGAAAAGGATTAGCTTTAGACTTCTTATATAATGGAAGTCTCCAGTGACTATTATAGACAGTGGAAGAAAGAGGGCATTGAAGGTAAAATCAGAACGCTTATGAGAATGTAAAAAAGAACTCATGCCTGAAAGGTCTAAGCCTTGCGTTAGATCACCCACTTATCGAACAACAACCTCACTCCTACCACCAAACCCTAGCCAATTAATCGCTAGTGTTAATGAGATTAATTACTTCACCAATCACAGGCTGCTTCATTCACGTTTAACCTAACAAACCCAATATTTATCACAAACTCCTCACAAACCCTGACTTCTGCTTTCTTCATGAGGGTGCATTACCAGTCACAGGTGCCTCCTGGCCAACGAGAAATAAATTCAGCTTTTGTACTTCAGATTTGAGTCTGGGGTCTTCCAAGTTGTGATTGCTTTCAATACATTGCAGTCCTACTTATTGAAGAAACCTGAAAACACACCCAATCTACAGGAAATGTGGTATTTTTCAGGTAGATGGAAAAAAGCATCTCCTACCTAGTGCCATTACACCATTCCCATACTTCCCAAGTTTCCATCGCCTTAACCTATCTGTAACCTATTATGCCCACTTGATAAAACAGAAATTAAACAAATGCAATTAATTCCTTTCTTTTCCATTTAAGGAAGCTCAAAGTTAGTTGCTTAAAATTGTAAGAATGACTTGAAGAGATCTTTAGATCAACAAGAAGAATTTTATGGGTCTAAGAGATAAATAATCCAAAAATTAATGGCTTACTTGCCCCAGTGCCCAACATTAGGCAGAGACATCACCAAAGTGTCTGAGCTACACAGGATTTAAATTTTCATGCAAAACCTCAAATAAATCTTCGATATAGACTTCTAGCAACAATTTAATAATTTTTTAGTCATTTTAATTCTTCAAGAGATTTTACTGCTGGCATTTTTTTTATTTTTCCTCTTTATAATTTCATTCAAGCTATCTTTCTAATACAGTATCTTTTAATTTTAAAAAATTCAATGCAAAACTCCAAACTGTGCAAAGAAAGTGACTACGAAATTCATCCTCTATGCTTGGCAATGACATTTCATTTACAGTGGGTGTGGCCAATAGGAACCCAGCCGGTATCTATGTTAGCCAGCTGGTAACAAAGTGGTTTGATTCTAAGGGTCCTCCCTTTCATCCTCTTTGCTGAAGGTGAAGATAGCATGAAGAAGCATTAGCACAGTGATGGTCTTACAGAAGCTACTCAAGGAATGTTTTGTTCACATCTGAAATTCAGTGTAAGAGGATCTGTTTGCCAAAAATACCTAATTCTCTCCCTTCCAGCAAATGGTGGGATTACACTTACTCACTCTCTTATGTTTGTTGAGGGGAGGGGTGGTCAAGCAGGGAAGGGGGCTGCCAGTAAGAGATACCACTTGTAGAACATTCAATAACCCCTATGATATCCTCTAGAGCCCTCTTTTCCTTCAGCCATGAAGCCTGGCTGTTCTATCAGACCAAACCCCTGAATGATTACGGTGAACAGAATCATCTAATGATACGTGATGAACATGAAACATGAAGCAGAAATAAATCTTTGTTGTTTTTAAGCCACAGAGTATGGAGCTGTGTGTCATTCTAGTAAAACACAGTCTTTCCTGACTGATTCCAGTGTAATATGGCCCATTCAAGGAAATGAAGTCATTCAGGTACTAAAAATACATGCCAGAAGAGTGATTTCACCTAAAAGTAATCATTTTTTTTTTTAAAGATTTTATTAATTTGTCAGAGAGAGAGGGAGAGCGAGCGAGCGCAGGCAGACAGAACGGCAGGCAGAGGGAGAAGCAGGCTCTCCACCGAGCAAGGAGCCCGATGTGGGACTCGATCCCAGGACGCTGGGATCATGACCTGAGCCGAAGGCAGCTGCTTAACCAACTGAGCCACCCAGGCGTCCCTAAAAGTAATCTTTTTTGGCCACTGATAATATTATACTAAGCTTAGAGCATATGTCATTTAAAATTCTATGAATTAAGAAACTTCAAGTTCAAATAGCATGAAAATGGCCTCTCATTTCAACACAGGTTACAACCTCAACTGACAAACTAAACTCTCAAATTGGAGGCCAAAATAAAGTGAAAATAGCTCAAACTCTTCCCCACGCACTTCACGCTCAGGCCCCACCAGGGGCTAGGGCGGGCAGCCTAATTGAGGTTTGTCTGCTCACTGCTGTTACCCCAGATGCTGTCGCTAATAATTACAGCCAGGCCTTTGCCCCCCCCCCTTTGCTCGTTTCCTTCTTAGCGTGAGTCAACAAACTTCGTTTTAAGCTCTGTTAGGGGCACTAGTCTTTCTTTTGTTCTTGGCAGAGGGAGGAATATTTTTAGAAACTAACCTTACTATTTTCAGAGGGGGGTCATTAGCAGCCACAAAATGAGAATAATGTGTGCCCCTGAGGGCTCCAATAACTGGTGAGCGAATTCTGAGCTCTCTGACCCCAACCCACAGAAGCTTCGCCATCCTGTCTGAATGCTGGTTGCAGAAGCAACTCAGATGGCACATCCCCTCTCATGCTACCTGGCCGGGCCTTGGTTTCTGGGGCGAACAATGAGAGTTTGAAGTTTTAGAGTTCAACATAAAATCACATCATCACTGGGCATCCTAAGTCTTCACTAAAGGTAATGGGTACGCGACCACAAATTTCCCGAAGATCAGCTAGGTTCTGGTGACAGAAATGCAGTACTGGGTCTCTCTGCTGGGGACAACAAGTGCAGTAAGTCCGATTGGCCCCTTCAGCTTGAAACACTCAGTGGGAGCAGCTGAGGCTGCGTGCCTGGACCTCACCCACATCACAAAAAAAGAATATGTAAGTGTTCTCGGCAGATTTGTAAGTGACACTTCCTTCTCCCCTCCCCATTTCTTCTTCCCCCTCTCGTAACTGAAACAGCACTCTGGAACCAAACCCTCCCTTTCCAGAGTTCGTTAACATTTTCTCAAAGAACAGTCCTACATAATTCCTAAATTGAGCTTGCCTTCTTTTGCGTTGTGGCAAAGTGCAATTACAGTTTAAAGGGAATATTTATGTACATTAGTTAACGACATCATTGCAACTTACTGCTCACACATCAACACTTAATTAGTGCAAGCGTAAGTGACATAATTGCTACAAGGCATGCATTTACTAGTAATGTGAGGTAATTTCATGCACTATGCACATTTTAAATATCTACTTTATACTTTGTCAGGCTGAATTTTTTAAATCAATAAGGGATATTTACATGGATCAGAAGTCTTCTTCCCTACTGTAGACAAATATACTGTTAAGGGCCTTTCGACGCATGTGATATCCTGCAGGGTTCTGAAAGCCAGAAAGGTGTGAGATGGGCTGCAGACCCTGTGCTCAGGGGTAGAGAGAATCCCCTAATGTGCGGAGCATCAGCCACATTAATTACATGGGTTGCCCTCTTTCATTTACAACCATGTAATACGCATTTAAATCTCTCTTCAGGCACTGCAAATTCTTATTTAGAAATATTTCTTTGAAATCCAGTGGTTCTGTAAAATGGGGAGTTTCAGAGCCCCTTCAAAAATGGCAAACACTTCTAAGAAATTATGAACAGCGTCTTTCTACAATGCACCTTTAATCAAAGAAACTCCCTACAAGATTTCTCCAGTGGCTTTTCCTATATACTTCATAGCCAAGTTCAAACCCCACCATGGGATGGCACCAGACCTTGGGGATCTCCTGGGAGGGGTCATTCCAACCACTCTAAAGGCAGGCTTCTCTCTCCACCACCCTTGCTCAGGCTACACCCCCTTTGTGTTGCAACCCTACTCCCCCGTACCACACGCACCAACCCGGACGAGTCCCAGCTCTGTCATGCAGCCCTACTGCATGCTCCTATCTCCCTAATCACAGCATCAACCATACACTGTGCTGTTACTCACACATCTGTCTCCCTGGTAGATATCGAACAAGACTCACAAGATGGATTGATTTCACTTAGCTGATCCCCACATAACTGCGGTGAACACCGTGTCCCACAGAGGCAGAAAGTGTCATGAATGAGAACCTGCGCTTTAGAGTAAAATAATCTTCAACCCAAAGTGATTTCGGCCAAAACCCTTCTCCTGCCTCAAGTTCCTCATATGTAGAATGGGGAGATGTGGCCTAAAAACCCCAGCCTTACAGACTGGCTGACCTGAGTCAGAGTCCTTGGGCTGTGGACATGGATTTTCCTCCCTGGTTGCCTGTCTCTCTAGCACCCTAGCCCATTTTTTTTAAAGATTTTATTTATTTATTTGACAGATAGAGATCACAAGTAGGCAGAGAGGCAGCAGAGAGAGAGAGAGGGAAGCAGGCTCCCCGCTGAGCAGAGAGCCCGATGCGGGGCTCACTCCCAGGACCCTGGGATCATGACCTGAGCCAAAGGCAGAGGCTTCAACCCACTGAGCCGCCCAGGCGCCCCCAAGCCCATTTTTAATCTCTGAATCTCACCTACAGGCCTACTCAACCTTACTCAATACCCAGCTCTCCCCACCCAGGGTAGACTTAGGACCCCTAAC
The DNA here is from genome assembly GCF_002288905.1 of Enhydra lutris kenyoni. Classification (NCBI taxonomy): domain Eukaryota; kingdom Metazoa; phylum Chordata; class Mammalia; order Carnivora; family Mustelidae; genus Enhydra; species Enhydra lutris. The sequence goes on along the minus strand of NW_019154117.1, from coordinate 18,746,377 downwards.
TGCTCTGGAGCGAAGTTTTAATGGTCAGGTCCACAGCAATGCTGGGCTTCTAACTTGTTTTTTCCTCCGTCAGGAAGGCAAGCGACACTGCACCTCGAGATAAAAGGTCCTGGTTTAAGCTCTAGCTGGTCACTGCCTCAGCTATTCAGCAACTACTTAAGTGCCAACAACTTAGCAGACCATGTGTAAGGCAACGGTGAGCAAAAGTCACCTCTCAGAGCACAGATGGTTCCAACTGGGCCTGAACAGGTCTTGAACTTGTTGGAGGCCGTTTCTTTAATGTGGAGACAATACGCCCCCCTAACACTTAAAAGTCTGTGATGAAAATAAAAAGAAAGGGTGTATTTGGGGATATACGATCAACTGTAAAGCGCAATGCAAATCAGGACTATCAGATTCTGACCCCTTCCCAAGGGTCTCCCAGTGCTCAGTCCATAAGAACCTAGCGGGCATTACGTCGCTTAGCTAAATGCACTTTCCTCTATAGTTTCTATCTCTAGACCGTGCTACGTTCCCCATAAGTTCAGATCCTCCTGCTTGACAGGCTAATGTGCTGTTGCCATCCCCCTTGATATTAGTCTAATTCTGATGTGAGGCTATGGAAGTGACAAGTGAAGCTATTTTAGAGGTGCCTGGGGTCGTAAAACATTTTGAAAATTATTTTGCTGTCGCAGTCACGTCAGAAGAGATCTGCAGGAAGATTCTGTGGTTCTGAAGTGAACATGAGGTGCCTTTCTGCTTGTGCTCTGGAGAGAGCCGGCATGATGAACGGGGCTGTCAGCAGGCACTCTGCGGAATGCCACGGAGGCCCGCACGGCGCCCGCCGAGCCATGGCCTCGGGGATCTTCCCGGCAACTCCAACGAAGCTTTGCAACCAACAGCGCCTGGAAGGATCCAGGAATAGGGAACAAAGAGTCCCTTGCCACCAAAAGACACTTTTTTTGTTGTTCAAGTGTCAGAAGTGGATGTCTTTTTTCAACAGGAGAGATCCAGAAAGCTTTGCGGAGAAGGATCCATCTTGCACTTTCTAAAAGGGTAACTGAGAAAAGCTGCAAAAAATCAGAACTGAAATTCTCTAACCACTTATTCTCTTCTCTCAGTGTGTGCATTGAGCCTAGCTGTCCTCTTTAAGTCGTGACAGTAACGAACCCAAAGAATATGGGAGGACACTGACCATGAAATGGCTTTTTAACAATAGCCTTGAAGTAGGAGCTTTCCAAAAAGGAAGCCCGGGAGCAGAGTCTACACAATGAACACTAGGCCCACAGAGTTAACTACTTCCCTTTTCTCTGCATATTTCTGCAACACGCGTGGAAGGGGAATCCATACACGTGAAAGAAGGACCCTACTCCCAAAGCATCAAGATAACCCAAAGCCCAAAGGTAGCTCCTAGATATTTTCTTCTAAACCTCACTGACCAGGCTGTGAGGTCCTTCAGGATTAGAAACCTATGCTACCCACTTCCGTGCCCACCATATCACGTAGTGCTTTTACACAGAGAATGGGTCTTTCCGGGCTGCTCGCTGAATGAACGAATGACCAAACAGCTATGAAAGAATGAAGAGAAAGAACGAGGAGACAGACAAAGAGACTGAAATGGAGGAAAGAAGAGAAAAAAGACAAATTGTATAGAGAGTAAGGAGCATATAAAATGAATGGATAAAGATCAGCAAATATGGAGGTCTGTCCAGCCTAACCTCCTTGGCTGAGAAAACAGCCGGATGAGTTGAGTGCTTTGTGAAGGGAAGCCGGAAGTCACCGCACCATTGTTCTCCTTCTGTCCCTTGCTTAACTCCCTCACCGTGGACCCTAACTTGCCACCAAGAAGACAGAAGAAAAGGTATCTTTTCAGATAAAAGTCCCTCTCACGCACGACCAGTTTATCTCAGCTTCCTGATTCTGACAGCCGTCTATAGATCTATAATTCTAGAATGTGGTAACTGAAATTACTCTGCCTATTGCCATCCCCTAATTCTAAGCACAAAGGTCATCCACACATACAGTCACCATCATATGTCCTACCCCACTAATGCACTGGAAGGATTCAAAGTGGTGTATCAGATTCAGCAGCTTTCAAACAAAGAATATTATTTTTAATGCACTGTGGCAAAGTAAGCATCAATGGTGCTTTTGACCTTCATTATTTGTTCTGAACAGAACCACATGGTTCTCAGAGCTTGCAGAGCATATTTCCACAAACCTCCATCAAGTAACAATTATTGATGATTCTAATCTCTTTCGATAAATATTTTAGAACACAGCAGAATCATGGTGTCAGTAGGAGATATCCTCAAAATGTCCTCCTGGATAGGGGCTATTATTTTCCTAGTTACACACAAAAAAAGAGAGCCTTTATGCCCCTTCTCAGTAGATTGATGTATTTATGTCACAAAGCTCCATATAAAGATTTTAATAGATAAGAAATTGTTACTCCAGTGTCTTCTCTCGAACACCTAAACCATTCTTGCTCTCCATTTTGCCTCTTTAATGTTACCTTATACCGATCTACCACCTTCAGAAGCTCTATCTCTAGCCCCTGGGAAAAAGTTGCAATTGAACAAGGAGCTGTCCAGACCTGGTAGAGACTAAAGATGCTTACAATTCGTCTGGATAAGGAGAGATGTACTCCAGAACATGTCCAGCCTTTTTATATAACTCATCCTCCCAAAACCACAATTTACAATTGACAAGAGAACACGTGCCATGTTACTTACAAACAAAGGGAGCCATCCATTCTATAATAATAACAATACAAAAACAATAACAACAATACCAACTTGAACTGCAACTTGCGATTCCCTTCTGGCTCCCTAGTGACAAAAACAAACAACGTAACAGAATTCAAAATGTAAAACTACTAGGGAAAGACATAGGCTTGTGTCAATTGTATTTTACCTCTGAAGGAACTAGAGTCTTTAAAACACAGGCTGGATATTTTATACCCTTCCATTCAGCTATACCACCCTTCAGTAAATGATGGGTACTAATTAATTCCCACCAACCACCGCTCATTAATTCCCACGAATGCATGAAGAATGAAAACCTCCAGCTAGGCCTTGCTGAGCCATTGACAATTGAAGCCAAGTTTCAAAAGGAGACCCATTGAGTCATAAAGATCCTACCTTCAGGCTGTGTCTATCACAACTCCCCCATTTCACTCTTCCGGGCCTGTTTCCGACACCATTATCTCTCGCCAGGGCAACTGCTCTTGCTTTCAAACAGCTTCCAGAAGACCACATGATGGTTCATCTACGAAACAAGTAAGTACATACAGGACCAGGCTGGCATCAGAATTCTCATCAGCAGCCCTACATGTTATAAGTTAAAGGCATATTCAAAGTTCTACAAGATTCTGAATGTGAAATTCTATAGTCATACCAAAAAAAAAAGGAAGAAGGAAGATTTAAAAAAAAAAAAAAAAGTGTGTTTGGATGTGCATGGACACAGACTATCAATGAACCAAGCACCATTTGTGAGTTTGACATCTGAGAGTGTATCACAGACAAAAAATAAAGTTAAAACCAAAATAGAGGAAACAGAGAATTCCAAGAAAAGCTACCCCCAAAAGTGCAAGACACATCCAAGGGCTAACAAGAGTTGATGCTGTAAGTGGATTCAAAGAGCGACCACAGGGCACCTGGGTGACTCTGTCTGTTAGGCATCTGCCTTCAGCTCAGGTCATGATCTCAGGTCCTGAGACCAAGGCCCACATCGGGCTCTCCACTCAGCTGGGAGTCTGCTTCTCCCTCTCCCTCTATGATCTCTTTCACTTTTGCTCTCTCTCAAATAAATAAATAAAATCTTTAAAAACAAACAAACAAACAAGAAAAAAACAAAGAGTAACCAGCCCACATATAGCAGGAATTTCTTCTCCAGAGGAAGTATTGTGTGTGGTAAAAATGAGGCCAGGTGATTCTGAGAATACGGCTAACACCATTAATTTAACAGCTACTGGGCAAAAACAAAAAATGCAATAAAACATAGATCCACTTATAAAAAGTCAACTTAAACATGAGAAACAGGAAAGACAGAAGAGCTACCAGAAAAAGCCATTGTTTAAATATGAGTCATGCTAAAATATGAAAAAATTGTAATAAAAGTGAATCCATTTGACTCTGACATTAGGAACATTCTTTTTCAAATGGCAAAAATGTTCTAACACTGGGCATAAAAAGAAGGAAATGCAATCCCACGCCTTTATTTGGATTTGCAGTGAATAATATGTAGATGGCCATTAAAACAAATGATATTTATTGGCTTCCGGCCTGCAGTAAAAGCTAAAGACAAAGCTCATAATAATTATGGTTTCAGAAAGGAAGGTAAATGTTTCACTATGACTAAAAGAAGTGTTTCCAGAAATTGGGAAGCAGAAAGGCAGGAGAAGAAAGAGAAGGGAGAGACAGGACATAAGCATAGCATTATGAAACTAACTGAGATATAAGCATAATATTATGAAACAAATCAAGACAGGAACTAAAAAGAGTACGTACACAAGTGGTCGCTTTGGCGGAATGAAAGATGCTGAGGAAGAATAAGCAGAAAAAAATTATACTTTCCATTTCAAACACCTCTCTGCTTAAAAAAGCCAAGTGAACAGTACACATATCAAATCATCTGTTGTACACCTTAAATATGTACAATTTATGTCAATTAAACTCAATAAAGCCAGAAAATAAACATGTATACCTTGGACATTTCCCTTAAACAATATAAATAAAATATAGTGACATGGACAAAGGGAGATCTTAAATGAGAAAGCACAGTATAATCTCAGATATGTTGATACGGGTGTATATATGTTCAGGAAAAAGCCTCAAAGGATACAGGCCAGCTCATCCATGTTTTCACACTCAGAAAATGGATTACTGGTGGTTTCTCACTTTCTTCTTTACATCTTTACATACTACGTCTCTCTCTCTTTCTTTTTTGTAATGAGCACACCTTAAAAATACAAAAAAAAAAAAAGTTTTATTCTTATAAATCAATATGTTTTTAAGATTTATTATAGAGAGAGAGAGAAAGAGCTTGGGCACACGGACAGGGGGAGAGGCAGAGGGGAAGGGGGAGAGAGAATCTCAAGCAAACTCCTCACTGAGCACAGAGTCCTACAAGGGGCTTGATCTCATGATTGGAGATCATGACCTGAGCTGAAATCAAGAGTCAGAGGCTCAACCAAAAGAGCCACCCTGGTGCCCCTTGAACATCAAATTAATAAAATGAATCTTTGAATCCTACAATTAACCAATTTTAAAAACCTATTACTTCTAGATTTTCGTAACATTTCAAAGTATTTTAAATATTTTAGTTTTTTATATAAGTGGGGTCATAACTATACACGTAATATTTTACATAAATGGAATTAGATATAACATATACTTTTTTCACACTATTCTCCACCCATTTATTTCCAATATGTTCACGCCTCCATTATAGCAACTATTACCCAAACAGTAGGCATGTCTATTTGTCCTACCTGTTTTTTTTCCAGAGGATAAGATCCCAAAGTTAAGAACTCTGTTTTAATAATTCTATATGCCCAGGGGCGCCTGGGTGGCTCAGTGGGTTGAAGCCTCTGCCTTCAGCTCAGGTCATGATGCCAGGGTCCTGGGATCGAGCCCCGCATTGGGCTCTCTGCTCAGCAGGGAGCCTGCTTCCCTTCCTCTCTCTCTACCTGCCTCTCTGCCTACTTTGATCTCTGTCTGCCAAATAAATAAATAAATAAATTTTAAAAAATAATAATAATAATTCTATATGCCCAATTCCTTGCACATAAAAGGTATGCAGTGTGATCCCTGATCAATCTGAGAAAAAGTCTGATGTACCACTCTTCTGTGAGCATAGTTACCAAAAATTACCTTTGTAAATACTGTGTTCAGGCACATAGTACTACTTAACAACACAGAGCCCTCATGTTGTTCCACCTTCCCCTCCTGATGGTAAATTCCTGATCCTCTGGACAGGAAAAGGGGGATTTTCTTTTCTGCTTGATCATTCCATTTGGGGAAAAAAAAAAAAAAAAAAAAAAAAGTTTCCTAAAAGCTAATTTTCCACCATTAGGGCTTTTGTGGGAGCTCTGATGGGCCTCCAGCAGAGGGCGCAGCGGTTGCCAAAAGACCTCCTATAAAATTAAAGGGAAACAAGATCTCCTCCCCTTCCACCATCAAATCACCTTTCGAGACTTTCTTCTATAATGTTCCTCACCCTCACAATGAGATAATAAATTAAGTCTCCAATTTTAGTGAGTCATCACTCCTCAAATGACTGCCCTACTATAGTACCAGGACAGACAGGCAAAATACTATTCTCCCATGGGTGACGATTATGTCACTTAGAAGTAAAGAGCCCAAAGGAGGCAGGAAGAAAGAGGAGGTGGAGGAAAACTAATTTCAGATGTTATAGTTTCTTCTAAAATAATCTGTGAAATGACCTCAAAAATAATTGCAGTCACTATCTTTTCTATTAAAATCTCTTAAACTTTTTTTCCTCAAAAAAAAAAACACAACTTTTTTTTCCCTCAAAACATTTTATGAGTCTTCTGCTGTAAGTTAAATTAAGACTGCCTTTCCTATCCAGTACTCAACAGTACTCAGAAAAGAATATGGCACATTTTAGAAATAGACGAAGGATATTAAGAAGTACAAACCTCCAGTTATAAAACAAATAAGTCACTGGAATAAAAAGTACAGCATTAGAAATATAGTCAATATCGTAATAACTTTGTATGGTGACAGATGCTACCTACTTATCATGGTGAGCTGTGCATAAGTATGTAATTGTCAAATCACTCTGTTGTACACCTGAACCTAATATTGTATATCAACTATACTTTCATTAAAAAAGGAATTTTCAAACTGAAAACCACTGTGACCACCACCCAGATCAGAAAATAAAAAAATTACCAGAAGCCACTTCTTCATGACCCCACCCAGCCAAAGATAAACAACATGCACAAATTTTATCACCATAGACTAGTTTTGTTTGGCTTTGAAATTTATATAAATAAAATCATACAGAAAAGTGCTCTGTAAATAGTAGCTACCACTGCATTACAACTATGAAAACTTTTGCTAAATGAAGAATAATAAGAAGTTAAACCCCACCCTGCAGTAAACTCTAAGCAAACCTTATAAATAACATTCTAAATCAGATTTATCCACCATGTACATGGAGAAACTGGACTCAAACAGAAGTTTTGCAACTACTTAAGCAAAAATCCCACTCTCTGCACAGTAAGTAGCTAAACTGTGGTTTGAACCTAGATGTCCTCACTCCAAAATACTCTTCCCTCTATTTCACACAGCCATCAGAATAAGTAAGATATTGCATTTCTATTGGAAAATCATCACCTTACTTAGGGCTTGTAAATCTTAGAATATTGAGCTGAGCAAACAACTGCTTCCCCTCTATGGAATGCATCATCCTTTGGGGACATTACAAGGCAAGCTCTTGAATGGCATCAGTGCTAGCTCAGAGACAGTGATAGGCCATGTTTACATGACAGGCTTCCTCCTATTAAAGAGTTTCAAGTCAATGGGGATATAACCAATTATTTCATCACTATTTCCAAGTTTAATATTATTGAGTTTCCCCTCTCCATTACTTAAGGACATTTTAGGCAAATCCCATAGGTTTCTAGGTACTTTCTAAAAACCCAGTCTAAAAAATAATAAATAAACACCCAGTCCAGTTAATATTTCATTCTCATATCCAATTCAACAGCTAACCACTTCTTATATCACAGACTGGACCAGTGGCTCAAGTAGCCTACTGTGAAGAGGAAAGCATGATCCACTTCTATACTCTTCCTTCCCCATCATGTCCTGAAATTCAGAATGGAAGAGTATGGTATACTTCTGCATCACTTCTTTCCCTCCCCTCTACCTTGATCCTTGAGGTTAAGTCTGAGAAAGAGAAATAAAGGAGGGAAAGACACTCCCACATAACTGGCCACCTGTCAGTAATGAGGAGACATCACTGGTGTCCCGCTCATCCAGTCTGGTTCTATGTAATGGTGATGGTCCATGCTGATACGGCATCATGTGCCAGTGTGGGGTCCCTGGCAATGTTCTGGCCTCCAAGTACATCAGGCTTCTCAACAGTAACCCTACTGACATACGAACACAGGTAATTCTTATTGTGTGGGCCTCCCTGTGCATTGTTTCATTATGTCTAACAGCATTCCTGGCCTCTATTCACTATATGCAATGGCAGTACCCTCCTCCCATTTGTTAAACTAAAATTGCTATTTGCCCCCTAAAGGGCCAATTCAGCCTGGATGAGAAACACTGTATGTGTATGGTATGCGTATAACTCTTGGGCAGCCTCAGGAGCAATGGTTACTTCAAGTCCTTCCTTGGGCGGGTATCCCCTCTTTAAGCCTAGATGTCACCTGGGCAGGCCAAGGATAACTGACTGATCCATCCTTTAACCTCTCTACTTCTTAATGCGTAGCCATGCTAACCAATCATGGTTCTCTACTGAGCTCTCCAACAACAGTAGAAAGTTGGAATGTAACCATATTTGGATACAGGATCTTTAAAAAGGTAATTTAATTAAAATGAGGTCATAAATCCAATATGACTGGGGTTTTTAGAAGAAGAGTAAATTTGGGGCGCCTGGGTAGCTCAGTCAGTTGGGCATCTGAATCCTGGTTTTGGCTCAGGTCATGATCTCAGAGTTGTGGAATTCAGTTCCGTGTCAGGCTGCATGCTCAGCACAGAGTCTGCTTGGGTTTCTCCCTCTCTCTCTGCCCCCCCACTCACTTGTGTACTAAATACATAAATAAAATCTTTAGAAGAGTAAATTTGGACATAGACAATTACAGGGTAAAAGCAATGTGAAGAAACAGGGAGAAGACAGCCATTTACAAATCAGGAAGATACCTCAGAAAAAACTAACTCTGTCAACACCCTGATCTTGGACTTCAAGCCCCCAGAACTGTGAGAAAATAATTTTCTGTTACATGAACCACCCAGTCCATGGTACTTTGTTGTGGCAGTAATAGCAAACGAATCCATCCAAATGCACTCCTATTCTTATCAACCTGGGGTATGGAGATGGTTGAATAAGAAGGGTGGATTGTACCTCCTCTGATTAAGCCCTAGAGAGGTGTTTACCCCCAGTCTTTTGGTGACCCTATTTAAATAAGTGGTACTTGGACACTCTTCAACTCTGGGCCCTTATCACCAATTCTGGAGCAATAGAAGAAAAAAATCCCTCTCGCTATCATGGCATAGATGCATCCGCTGCGATTTTAATAGCACCCAAAAAGAAAGCCATATTTTTAGCATTACAAAGAGAAAAATAGCTCCTCTATTGTCCACTGCTGTCATACATCTCATAAATGCCTCGTAAGGCAATAGCACCTTGTGTAGATGAACCTGGGTGAAGGTTCTATGATGCAGTGACATGTCTGCTTGGTGATTTCATGGACAATATACCATAAACATGGCCGACTTATGGAATAATCCCTTTGCGTTGCTGGCTGGGAAATTGTTTTCAAACGCTGGTCAAGGTCTGGGTGGCATCCTTCTAAGCAGACATAAATCACTGCCTTGAGTGCTTTGAACAATTCTAGGACAGGAAATGATCTTGGCAGTCACCTAACCTAATCCCTCATCTGATGTTTCAATGACTCCATCTACCTATGACCATGCTAGCTTGCACAGAACCTTTGAGAAATAAAACCATGTGAGGATTCTAGATGCATAAGCCTGACCTGTAGGGTGAATTAAGCATTATGCATATTCACAGGTAAAACCTTATTTTTAAAGAAGCTGGTCTTTGAGATTCTTCACTGAACAGGAAAACACTGTTTCCATTCCTGGTCACCTCCCTCAGCACTCTGCCGTTCTATGCCCCACCATGTGACTGGGATCCATTAGGTGTTAACACTATGTAGAGTGAAAAGAGAACATCAAACGAATTTAGCAGGCCAGTCTTAGCCTAGGACAAGTAGTTGGATAGTTAACCTTGGGCAAGTTCACTAGTCACTTTTGACTTAGTTTCTTCATCTTAAAGCAGGAGGATAAAAACATACATAATGGATAAAAACATAATGTTTACAGTGTTTCATAGTTTATATGCTGTTTTCCATTTTTAATTTCCCAAAATCTCATCTCATTTATATATAATATGTATACATATAAACATGTGTCTGTGTGTGTGTGTGTGTGTGTGTGTGTGTGTGTGTGTGTGTGTATAAAATTTTGCCCATATCCTGCTGATAAGCTTCCCCTATCTGTAATACGTAAGTCTCTACATAGACCTTTCCACTCTGGGAAATGTTATCCTTGTGAAACCTCCTTGAAATAGCAGCTAATTTCTGCCAAGTCTGGAGGGAGATGTTAAGGGGGTCAGATAATATGTTAGTTTTCTTTCACTGCCATAACAAATAACCACAAACATAGTGAATAAAAACAACACAAATTTATTACCTCATAATTCTGTAGGTCAGAAGTTTGAGCTGGGTCAACCTGTTTCTCTAAGCCAGATTTCACAAGGCAAAAATTAAGGTGTCAGCCGGCTGGGCTTTAACTGGGAGGTTCAGGTAAGAATCTGCTTCCCAGCTCATTCAAGTTCTGATGGTTTTAGTACTAAAGTTGCAACAGCTAGTGCTGCTCTTAGCTCCCAGAGGCATCTCTACAGTCCTTGCACTCGGGTCCTCCTCTCAGAGCCAGCTACAGCACGTCAAACCCTTCTAATGCTTAGAAACTCTCCAACTTCTTCTGCTGAACCTCCAACTTCCAGCCAGAGAAAGTTCTATGCTTTTAAAGGCCCATGTAATTAGTCTCTTCCCATTGGAATAATCCAGGATCATCTTCTCTTAAAGTCTCTACCCTTAATTACAACTGCAAAGTCCTTTTCCTTGAAACATGATATATTTACAGGTTCTAGGAATGTCGGAACATTTTCCAGGAGCCATTATCCTGCCTATTTGGTGAGGGAAGAAAACGGATTAAGGGCACAGAAACAACTTCCTCAGTAGTATTGATCTGTTCAGGGAATTTTTCTTCTCTATGATTCAACAGGGCACTTAAAATAATAGTTTACACTGGGGCGCCTGGGTGGCTCAGTGGGTTAAAGCCTCTGCCTTCGGCTCAGGTCATGATCCCAGGGTCCTGGTCCTCACATCAGGCTTTCTGCTCAGCGTGGAGCCTGCTTCCTCCTCTCTCTGCCTGCCTCTCTGCCTACTTGTGATCTCTGTCTGTCAAATAAATAAATAAAATCTTCGAAAAAAAAATAATAGTTTACATTTAATGTGCATTTTTTATAAATGTAGCACTTTACTAGTATTTAAAAACACTACTTCATTTAATCCTCATAAAATCTTGGGCAATCAACCCTATTATCATCCCCATTCTACATCTGAGGCCACTGAGACTTAAAAGAGCAAGGATTTAAACCCCATTTCTGTGTCTCCAGAATCCCACACCCTCTACATTTTAGTGCTAACAAGTCACAAGCTCAGAGATCATGTGACTTGCCCAAAAATACACAGATGGCTACTGCAAGCATCAGGAACAAAATCAGATCTGTACCTGTCTTTCTAATTCCTGCTCTACCTGGCTGGGCCTCTGCTCACAAGTGCTTGATGCCCTGTAGTCAGAGCTCATACGACCGCACATCTGTCCATAGAGCACCACAGCACTCGCTTCAATTACTCTCTTCTCCGCATCTCTGAAAGTACTCGTCCTGCTGAGGTCACAGCAGCTTTGAAAATAGTGGGGCATTTTTTTTGTGTGTTATAAATGTCATACTTTATAATGCTAAAATATAAATTTGATAGTGGGCTTTGGAGCTTAGACTCCCATAATCACCTTCCAGCACACTAGGTAGAAAAGAGTAGCTACCTAGACCAAGAGGAATGGAAGGAGGACAATTCACCATCAGAAATTGTGAGTGAATAACTATAGTCTATAATACTCACTCTCCTGTTTCATCTGTAAGCACTTGCTCAAGCATATAAGTATGCAGGTGGTCCAAGAGCTGTTACAGCCCAGTGTGTAACTGATGACACACAACACTAAAGATTTATTCATGCCCCTAGGGCCAGTATTCATTTGAACATCATAATATAGAGAGCAATTAATGGGCTCTTTCCATAACTCATTGATAGGGCATTCTGAAATTTTACTGAAGTTCCTTTCAAGTGTGGATGTTGACATCATGGCCATTTCTGTGGAGAGTACTATTTTCAGACACAATCAGCAAACTCACGAAGTTACTATATAAGCCTTGCTGAATGTCTTTAAGGAACGGGGTATTTGGCATAAATTCTTATGCCAAATTCTTACATGGTCAATCAGTTAATAATAGTACTTACATACACACTCTCATTAAATGACCAGAGCCACCTATAGCAGAAGTGTGATTAGGCCCCACATGCACCTGAGAACACTAAGGCCCAGAAAGGATAAGGAGCTTTTATCCAAGATGAGACAACTAGGAAAGGGCAGGATCCAGGTTTCGTAACCAGTCTGTCAGCACCCATCCCCTCTAGTGCTTTCCCTGCTACTTATTCAGCATCTTCTTCACACGCAAAATATGTGAACTTCTGGGCTCAGCTTTTTTCACTCAGCCTAATTCTCTTGCAGATAGATCCAAGTTGTGTGTATCAACGGTTTGCTCCTTATTGCTGAATAATACTCCATGGTATGGATGTCTATCAGTTTCTTTAACCACTAACCCACCAACTAAGGGTCAATCTAAAACATTTAGTTGAGTGTTTCCACTTGTTCACCTCATGGAAAAAGATTAGTCAATTTATCTAAAAACTTTTTCCTTGGCCGTGTAAGAGGAAAAATATATTCACTTTAAGTGAGAAAGACTGGAAGGAGTTAGCCATCATTAAGGATTTATCAAATGGTTGCTATTCAGTTTTCATAGTAACCCTAGATTTGTTATTATATACATTATACAGATAATAAAAGCAAGGCTCAAACAGTTCAAATTCCCATAGCTACTCAATAGTTGATCCATGACTAAAACCCAAGTCTTTCCCACCTTAGATCCGTTCCCTCTGTCCTCCGCTAGACCACACTGCCTATGAGGGGAAAGAGAGAAGCCAACGGGAGTCCCTGCATTCAGAAACAGCACCCATCTGGAAGAACTATGCAAACAGAACCACTGTGAGCTGGGAGAAGAAAAATCTGATCCCCTCCCTGCCAGGCTTTCTTGACCATTATGCCCTTTTCATACCTAGCTTCTTTTACTTAACATCCCTGTAATCCAGAACGCTAACCCCCAAGTCCTGTTATTCCTAACAACAACAACAAACTTCACCAGACAAAAAAAGGAATAAAAAAGTTAGAATCAACTTATGGTTATTATGGCACATTTGGTAGGGCAAGGAAATCTCTGATAACATGTGCTCCCGCATGGAATTAAGGACTTGAAGATAAAATAGTCCCCTTTCTTTTATTCCTCCCACATGCTGACATGGTACTGCTCCATAATTTTTTGTCACAGCTTTCAGATAAATCAGTAGAACCACTACCTCTCTTGTCAGGCTGGTTTCAAATGACACCCGAGCACCGAGCCGGGGTCACAGGACTGTCCCCTGCCAGCTTCCTGTGCATGGCCACACCCCGCCCACCCTCAGAGAAGACCACATCTTGCTTACTAGACAGAGATAAATTCCTCGCTGGCATGCTCATCAGACACTAAGCCAAACTCATCTCTTTCCTCCTCTCCTCTCCTCCCTCACTCCGGTTATTTATAGAGATCACAGGTGAATCTGGGGAAATTATTACAGCGCAGTGACTGCTGAAAGGCTGGGAGCTAAAGAAGATGGATTATCATGGCTCTGACATGATTTGTATGGATTTCCAAAATTAAGCTGTTCGCCTAGAGTGACCACCTTCCTCCCACCCTGGGCTTCGCAGCTGCCCTGGTGATAACCTTCATCTGCACTTGTGAGCCCAGAAAGCTGAGCACGTTTCCCATTACCTTGCAAGCGACTGTATAGGGTTCTTCTGGCCCCTCAGTAATAGCAGGGCTGCTGGTGAGCAGAGTGATAAACACCTACAGAGAGGGATGTAGCGTGAAAAGATCTCATCACCTGCCATTAGCTCACCGATGAATAATGCAGCACGTTCCATGGCAGGTGTCAGGGGTGGGAGGGAGAAGTGCTCCTGCGAATGCTCTAGTGAGCACTTCAGCACAAAGTAAGGGGTGAGAGCAACAGACGCATGTGACAAAATTACACAAGCTATTGTGTTTTTAAAGAAAGGGGAACTTTTACTTCACAAATACCCGGCGGGGCTCCTGTCTTTCTGTCTTCTACCCCTACCGTCAGGGCAGGCTAATGCTGCCTTCTCTGAAACGTTCACCATTCCCCCCTGGACCCCATGCCAAGGGATACTTTCCCTCTGATTGCACTGCTCAGCGAACACCACATTTCTCCCTCTGGTTCCAGTTCTTTCTCTGGTTGGTATATCTGGATCTTCTTTTACATATATGGGGATCTTCATTTTATTTTCATTAAACTTCGTAGGCGTGGGTTAAATAGATCTATCAGGCAGGAGCAAATGCAGTAATTTCTTTATGCAGTGGTACCCACATGGACATGCAACACACACGAAAGTGGTAATTTGGGGCCAAAAGAATGGGTAGCTAATGGGCTTATTGCCTTTAAGAGTCTGCCTGAAGAGAATAGCATCAGTCCAGCAGAATGTAAGACAAAAATGGGATCCATTATTGGTTATTCACAGCACACAACCTCCTCTATCCTAAGAGCCACAAACTGAGCCTCAGATCCCACATGAAGACAACTTTTGATTAACTTTAGCTCAAACTTCCTCAAGACTGCCACAACTTCTGAGCACTCAGGAGTAGTTTTTCATTTTTCTGCCAGTTATTATATTTTCCAGTATGGCCAGACATGCCAATTTGACTCCAGGACTAATTAGCCACCAGCCTCACACCTAAATCCCACATTCTCTGAGGCTGAAATGCCAAGTCCTCTTGTGGTGTGCAGCAGTACCACTTAAGGTGAGGAGAAAAATTTTAAATGACAGAAATAGTCCTCTGGCTAAAATGGGCTAGAGGGTTTTAAATGCAGCACGGGTTACTACAGGCAATCGCTGAAGAGAATGTGCAGCAGCAACTTGCCCCCTACATCTAATTCCGGGTCTGCCCTTGTCACTGGTGCAAATGAAGATCCAAGCCTTTCCCGCACATCATGAGGGAGGGAAAACATGTGGGCCAGACGGGAGCACCATGGTAAATTAAAACAAAGCTTGCCTTTGACACTACACTGATGCCCTTCTTCATCACTTGGGGCATCATTTTTCAGAACACATGCCCTGACAGGGGGAAGTTCACTTAGACAGTTGACAAGACAGATATGGAGCTGTCCCAGGGAATTAAAGACATAAGTCAATGTATCATCTCTTTCACCTCGTTACCCCCAAGAGACCAGGATCCATGTAACGCCTTCAACTGCCTAATAATATCTCGTTTAGTCTTGCCCTCCTCCAAAACATGCCAGCTTCTCTAAGTGCCACTGATATATTTCCTCTTCAAAATTCCCACCCCTTGTTGGAAAGCTATCAGAATCCATTCCTTAATTCAACAGTATCTGTTAAGTATGTGTGATGTGCCAGGAATATAGTTAAATGCTAGGGCTGTTCATGTCTCTGCCCAAAGGAGAACCATATCCCAGTAGAGGAAATAGTAACCAATTACCAGTAACCAAATAAACAAGCAACTATTTAGGCATTGTAACCACTGCTATCTAGGAAATAAAACAGCAGGCTGATGTGCTAAATCATAACCAGAAAAGAGGCTACAGTAGTAAAGGCCATGTACGAGTCGACATCTGACCAAACATGAGGAAGAGAGAGCCAGCTGTGTTAGTCCAGTCTCTAAGAAGCAGACTCCAAGGTCATATTAAAGGTGTAAAGATTTGATGGGGAAAAAATGCCTGTGTTTAAAGGAGAGAAAGGGGGGAGGCTAACACTGTCATGAGACCATCATACAAGTCTGACCCCAGGTGATAGAAAGAAGGAGAGAAGGTTGATGAGAAGAGTCCTAAGCTCCTATGCAATGTAACAAAGGTTCAACAAAGCTTCAATGGACTTCTGGAGCCAAAGTCAGCAGCCAAAAAAATGCCCCATGTCTCCTAGGAATAAGGCTCCCTGAGTTTTCCCACAATACTCAATCTTCACAACACTCAACCACTAAACCCAAGGGAGGAGCCCTGGGAGGCAAGTCCCTGATGCAAAATCGTTGGTAGATTCCCAACCACAGCAACCCTCAAGGGGCCTTCACTCAGTCAGTCACACTACAGGTAGAAGATGTGGGAAGTTCATTCTCATGACAACCGTAGTAGCCAGAAGAAGAACAGAAGAAAAGAGAATTCCAGGGAGAAGAAACAGCAAGGACAAGCAGATGGAAGCTGAAAACCACCTGGAATGAATGAATCTTTTTACAATGTATGAGAGTAAACAGAAGCTGTCAAATGGAGCAAACTGAAAACAGTATATGGGCCCCAAAACAGGATAATGATCATTGAAATTGAAACCATGCATATTCATGAATGAAATACTATGTGGTCAATAATTTGTATTTTAAAGTAAGGGATTTCAATTTCCCCCCACCCAACAACAGACACAGATACACACAATACACACACACACACACACACACACACACACACACAATTTACTCCCATAGTAACAAACTGATTGGTTAGGTCTAAGGACACTAGTCATATTGCTTAAAAAGTATATAAATGTGCTGAGCAAAGGAACTGAAAGTCAGGTACACATGTATGTGAAGGACAGAAAGGATCTCTCCTTTTAACGGGACTGGCATTTTTCTCCAGGAATTCAAAATATACTGGGCCAAGAATCTAGTCCCCCAACTAAAAAGAAAGGAACTATCAAAGTCACAAGGGGAGGGTCATGCAGAATGACACACAGACCAAGATACACGCAAAAGAAAGAAGTGAAAAATCTGACCCACACTGGATGTTTACAAACTAAGCTTAGAACAGAGTTATCTCAGAAGCTTAACTATATGATCAGAGTGGCCACCCAGATAATCTTCTCTTAGAGGGGCTGTATTAAAAAGTAGTACTCCTAATCTGGGTCATAATATTATAAATTATTTCAAAATAATTCAAAATCAGTTACCTACTGTTCTGTATCACCACTAATGGTTGAAATCAAGATGTACATCTTATATGTTTAATTATCCCCAGATCTTAATACTGTTGTTTGTCCTCAGTGGGGATCAAAGACCTGTTTCTCTCTCTCTCTTTTTTTAAGATTTTATTTATTTATTTGACAGAGAGAGAGAGATCACAAGTAGGCAGAGAGAGAGAGGGGGAAGCAGGCTCGCCACTGAGCAGAGCCCGATGCGGGGCTCGATCCCAGGACCCTGAGATCATTACCCAAGTCAAAGGCAGAGGCCCAACCCACTGAGCCACCCAGGCGCTCCAAACCTGTTTCTTTAATTAAATTTCAATATACGAAATGGCTAAGAACATTGTCTAGTGGAATCACCAATATTAACCATTAAGTATTGTCTGAGATGGTTTTTCCCTTAGTATCTTCATCTAGCCATCTGGTGCAATTTTTGGAACTAATTAGTATTGTTGGTTTTTATTAAGCAAGATGGTTCTTGTTAAATGGTGATAACACTTTATTTAGAGTTCCATTCAATGATCAATTTAGATTTTAGTAATGAAATGGGGGAAGAAACAAGTCATGTGAGTTAAAAAGTGTGGCACAGCAGAAACCAACTATAATGGGTTGAACTGTGCCCCACAAAAGATATGTTCAAGTCCTAACCCCCAGTCCTATGAATGTGGACCTTTTATGGAAAGAGTCTTTGCAGATGTAATTAAAATATGTTAAGATGAGAACACTCTAGATTAGGATGGGCAATAAATTCAATCACTGTTGACTTTAGAAGAGGACAGACACACAGAGGAAAAGATACACAGAGAAGTCGTGGGATGCTGGAGCAGAGAATGGAGCGATGCAGCTACAAGCCAAGGGATGAAAATTGCCAGCCAACATGAGTAGGTAGGAGAAAGATGTGGAATAGACTCTTTCTCAGAGACTCCAAAGGGAACCAAACCTGCTGACACCTTAATTTTGGACGTCTGGCCTCCAGAACTGTGGAAGAATATATTTCTATTGTTTTAAGACACCAAGCTAATGTCTATCATTGGAGCCCTGGGAAACTAGTACATCAACTCTGTTCATTTTGATCCTGGATCTATGTTACAGAGTGCTTAATAAAACAAAACAACAACAACAATAAAACTAATCTTCTTAAATGGTGACATCGAAACAGAATCCAAGCAGACTGACGAATGTCACGTCATCAGTAGCTCTCCTTTGAAATGAGGCCACACTCACCACCTATGCCCTATGTTGTAATGGGCTTGAAGGCTATCAGAGCATGAGGACATACAGGAGGGTCTGGTCCAGGCACCTTGTTTTCTAACCTGCTCAGAGGAGCAATACCCCATCCAGAAAGGTTGGTGAATGCTGCCTTGGTGAGTGGTATTCGGGGAGCCTGGAGAATAAAATCAGGCTGGCCCCACTGCAACTCTGAGCAGCTGTTAGGAAGCCAACAAGACTGGGCCATTTGAACATGCGTCACCAAGTTCATTAGGACATGCCAGCACACATTATTATAACTGAAAATCATGTACCAGAACAGACTCTTTAGGAAATAGGTTATTATCACTGGGCTGTTCAGTAACATAGCTTCTCACGGATGTTGGTAACTATACCAATATCCTTAGATAAAGCTGAACTATGATGACCCTCTTTTCCAATTATAACAATCATATCTCTGGCATGCTGTTGTTCTTGAAATGTGATGAGCTCACAAGTTCGTTTAAAGCCTGGTCTCAAAAATAAGCATTTCTCTTAGCAAAAACTATGGCTTCTTAAGGACTTTCTCAGTGTTAGAGATAAGGAATAGAAAAATCTTTTGAAAGAATCATTCAGTGCTGTTGTTAACTATCGTAAGCTTCTTACCTGAGAACAAAATTGCACATTCCCTTAAATTTGAGGAAAAGGGTTTTCCTTTAGATGTCAGACTTACCAAAATATGTACGTGTATGTTGTGTACACGTGCGTGCGCACATGCGCGCACACAGAAAAGGTATACTGGAAAAGCAAAAAAAAAAAAAAAAAAAAAAGAGGCCAAATAACATTTTTAAATGAGGTATACGTTGATATTTTCAGATCCTTAAGTAAATTAAAATTTTTAAGTTCAAGAACATCTAAGTAGTTTTTGGATTTTAAGCATATACTTCATTTTTATATATATGATGCTAAAAACACTGCTCTGAGATATCAAATCTATGTGGGATTCTTCCTTCCTTAATGAAGACAATTCATTCCTGTGATATGCACTTTTTGCCAGTTGCTCTGATAACCAAAAGCAAAACAACAAAAGAACCAGAGGGTTGCCTTCTACAATATCAGATAAAAGAAAGATGGTATAAAAGAATTATTCAACATTACATAAAACACTGTCAAATGTGGCAGAACTCATCAAACATACACCTAGGGATCCTGCGCCTAGGAAACAACATGGCATAGTTTAAAAAACAAAAATGTTGAAAGAGAATGTTATAGCCTAGGGCAATACCTTGAATATGTGGAACTACAGCTTAAAGTTAGTTTTCCAGAAGAAGACTCTTACAGATGCCCGGATCCTACAGTATGGTAAAAAGTATCTTTAAAAAAAAAAGTATCTTGGGTTTCTAAAATTTGGTAGAATTTAAGATGACTCCTAGCTGGCTTAGATACGGGAAATTTTTATATTCTAGAAAGCTCATCTTCTGCAAAGTAAAGCAATATAGGGACTAGCTACCATGGAGGATGGGAAGATGCAGCCAACACTTACTGAATTGTCTTTCCAAATTCTCCCTGCAATACATAAGACTGGAACATCAGCCTCTCAGAAGCCATGCCCTTAAAAATGCCTAGCCTAGGTTCAGTCAATTGGTTGGGGCTGATTTGCCTTTCATGCCACTGGGGCAATGAATTTCTTCTTCTCAGGGAAGGAATTAGGCATACAATATTATAGACATGGTTTGGCTGGTTTCTTGATCAGAGAAGACATAAATTTAGAAACCATAAGCACTTTTTTTCTGCTATGTACACATGGATAGATTCAAGTCTGCAGTAAAAAAAAAAAAAAAAAAAAGGAAGTTTGAAAAGGAAAAAGAAACGCAATAGCTGTATGGAAAAAACATATTA